>NW_019384574.1:346715-351935 GCF_000671375.1 Centruroides sculpturatus | reverse complement strand
GCATCGCTGAAAATTAATAAAGTAGACGTTAGTTCGTCAATACAGATAGGATTGAAAAAGCATTACAGACTGGTATAATTAAATTACCGTTCTGTAGGACAGATGTTAAAGTCTTTACATTAACTAGCGGGATTCAGTCTACAAGTATATCAAACGTTGCTATTGGCCAACTACCTTATAGAATAACTCTCAGATTAGTTTCTAATTCTGCATTTACTGGAAATGTGAAGCGAATCTTTTAATTTTAAAAATTATGATTTAAATTATATATGTTTATCAAAAGACAATCAAATGATTCCTTCTAAACCCTATACTCCAGATTATAGCAATAAAATTTATGCAAGAAATTTTATCTCGTTATTCGAAGATACTGGATGTATTCATCATCACAAATCTATAAATATATCGTACGACAAGTACCAAGATGGTTATACATTATATTGTTTCGATCTTACACCTGATAAATCAGGATCTGAATTGCAGTTTAAGTTTATTAAACTGTAAAGTTTAATAAACTTAAACAATACTCAGTATTATTAAACTTCACAACATAGGTTTATAAACATTTTTTATTGATTTTTTTTATTGATTTTATTGATTTTTTAGTGTGAACCAGCAAGGAAATTTGGGCATTAAATTAAAGTTCTCGAAAGCAATACCAGAAACCGTAAACATTATTTGTTTGCTAGAATATAATACAGTAATACCCTAAAAATCGATCATTCATGAACTGTATCTGTCGATTATTAATGAATACCGTTACGTTGTGGAGATTAGCAGCGAGCGATCCGAATATAAAAAGAAAATTCAGAGGAGTTTTTGCATCGGATGATCTGCCATTTTGAGTTGGTAATAAACAATCTTTTATAATTAATTTAGAACGAAAAAATAAGCTGGAAAGTTATTGGGTATCAGTATTTTTATAAAAGATATAAATTCTTGGTAAATATAATCTATACTGTATCGGTCTTTATTTCGATATAATTCAATTTGCATCATTACTTAATGTTAAATTCTTATCTCGCGTCCACGTTTTTATATTAAATTTATATACTAATGAATAATAATTAATTTTATATTGCAAAGTTTATGAAACGTATACTACTGAGGTTAGCCGATTCGGTGAAAAGTGTCAGGACAGCAGAGTGGTCAATAGAATCTTGTGGGTGTGGAAAGACTCACAGCAGTGGCGTAGCATAGTGGGGGGCAGCAGGGGCAGCCCGCCCCAGGCTGCACTTTTTAGGGGGCAGCAAAATTTCACAATAAATAATAATATCTTGTAAAAATTTGAACCAGTTCATTTCATAATTTCGTCGCATCTATGATTCACACCAATTGAAATAAGCACGAAATAGCATCCATGTGTACTATTAACTTTACCTGTAAATATCATGCGCGACCTTTTTTTTTCTTGTGCGATTCATTTGTATTCATATACACCGCCAATATCCAATAGAGCTACATCATCTAGGTTACTTCTGTTACTCCTATCCAAGTCACCCTAGTCGCTAACTGTAACTGATTTAGAACCGGCATGCACTGCACATTATTCTTTGCATTGCAAAGTGACATACGCACTCGTCAGGAAATTCTGGAACCAGCAAACAGTATAAAGAACAAAAACGTTTATACAGTCTACCCCCTATAACGCGGGTTCATATAATGCAGATTCATATATCGCAGCGATAAACTTGCGATTGTATTCCTATAAAGACGCTAAAAGAGACTCGTGAAATGCGGTAAAACGTCATCACCGACTTGTGTCACGACAGGATTGGTCGAATCTAGACCAATAGTGGACAAGTAGCTGAACTACTTACAAGCTATAGAGTTTAGGCAGGTAAGTTGAGTTTGCTATTGNTAAATTTAGTTATATATATATATATAATGATAAATGTAAAAACAAAACAAATTATATTTCGAAAGTTATTTTTAATATACAATTATAACGATGGGCAATCTAGTTTCAAAAACGTTCTAGTGATGAAACGAGACATATCCGGTCAATTGGTCAAAGTCAGCACGTGGCAACCAGAAATATGTGGGGAATAACACAGGAGAGCTAAATGGGTCTTTACAAAGATTCATTTGTCAAAATTCGATTTCACATTATTTGTGTTTCCATTTTCCCAACGAGCAACATATGCGCAAATCTCGCATTACTGCCTGTTTGTAGAGAGTGTCGCCATTTTGAATATATTTTGACGCGGTTCTCGGTTTCACGAGTACCTACAAGCAGTGTTTTTTTAAGAAAAAAAACGTGGTCGAACGCTCATTAGATTACTGAAAATATATTACATGGATAGTACACAAGATTTGGCACGCAAGCAGCAGCAGGACCGTCTTTATAATTTTTTTGCCGATCTTCTATGCTCAACAGAGCGATTCAACCCGGACCGAACATCAAATTTTCAAAAATTCTCTTAAACCTTATAAAATATATAGAAAAAAGGTGGTTGAACGCTGTTCCATTGCGTTCTATGACAAAAAAAGCAATGCCTACGAGTCTAGTTTTTTTATGCGCGCATGATTTCGGCATCTAATACTCTGCGCCAAATTACAACTCCTGACATGTATACTCCTTCATACCTCTATGCTGGTAAGACAGCAGGCAATGCGATTTTATAAACAAGACATACTGTTGTCAATTACAAGAAAGTAATTATGATTATTCTTGAAATAGGTTTTACGTTATACTTTAATTATAATTTATGTCGCTGCGTTAACTCTTTGTGAAATTACTTATATTTCGATACGTTGTTTAGAAAAACATTATATTAGTTTAGCATAATAAAAATAATATTGAAATGAAAGATTATATAATTATTCCCGACCATACCTTTAGTAAATTATGCTTACCCCGAAAATAGTGCCTTCCATATCTCTGATAACGTCTTCTTCCGATATTAAATCTTGTTTGAGATGAAGATCCAACAGGGAATCGATAATACGCTGTTTTGTTTTCATCTTTAGTTCTGCTTCATTACGTGTCTCTTTGTCTAAGGAATGTTGCTGCTGCATTTTTTTCACCGAACTTTCTTTTTTTCTCTTAAACAGCTACACATTAAATTAAATCATTCATTACTTAAATCAAAACACAAAATTCTATTCATTAGTTGAGTTTACCTTTTCGTCGAAACGATGAATTAATTCAACGTCTCTCTTGTAATTTTTTCCCATCTTACTCATGAAGAAAATTGGAAAAAACCAGTACATTGGATTTACTGACCATGCAGGAAAACATTCTAGAATTCTAAATTTTAATGTAAATTATTATTATACATTCATTATCGTTGTTATTTTTCTCATGTATACGGAAGATGGGTAGAATATTTGTATACTATGAAACGAAAATCTAAACGTCTCTTTTGTAAATTTTTCCCATTTTACTCATGAAGAAAATTGGGGAAAGCCAGTACATTGGATTTAATAGCCATTGAGGAAAATACNCAGGCTGCACTTTTTAGGGGGCAGCAAAATTTCACAATAAATAATAATATCTTGTAAAAATTTGAACCAGTTCATTTCATAATTTCGTCGCATCTATGATTCACACCAATTGAAATAAGCACGAAATAGCATCCATGTGTACTATTAACTTTACCTGTAAATATCATGCGCGACCTTTTTTTTTCTTGTGCGATTCATTTGTATTCATATACACCGCCAATATCCAATAGAGCTACATCATCTAGGTTACTTCTGTTACTCCTATCCAAGTCACCCTAGTCGCTAACTGTAACTGATTTAGAACCGGCATGCACTGCACATTATTCTTTGCATTGCAAAGTGACATACGCACTCGTCAGGAAATTCTGGAACCAGCAAACAGTATAAAGAACAAAAACGTTTATACAGTCTACCCCCTATAACGCGGGTTCATATAATGCAGATTCATATATCGCAGCGATAAACTTGCGATTGTATTCCTATAAAGACGCTAAAAGAGACTCGTGAAATGCGGTAAAACGTCATCACCGACTTGTGTCACGACAGGATTGGTCGAATCTAGACCAATAGTGGACAAGTAGCTGAACTACTTACAAGCTATAGAGTTTAGGCAGGTAAGTTGAGTTTGCTATTGTCTGTACAGTATATCAATTAGGTACTGTAAGTCTAATACAGTACAGTAATTTTATACATTTCTTGTGAAAAAAACATTTTTTACTCAACGGCCATAAAAATTATTTCTATTAATGATGTCTCCAAAGTTCAACAAATTTTTTGCAGAAAAATAACTTATCAGAAAACGCGTCAGCCATTAGGTACACTGCTCCGCGACAAAAACAAGCTTAAGCAATGGCATGGTCGAACGGTGAACTCTCAGTTAGTAATCCTACAATTTTTTGTTTATACCATAGTTTATATGGATTATTTAAAAAATGGCAATGGCATGGTCATTGCCATTTTTTATATATACGTGTTTTGGAAATGTTGAGTGAAATTATTCTAGAATCGATTAATTTTATGCAAGAAAACCTTTTAAACAGCTGTATTCCATAAACTACACACGTGTGGTGCTGTGAATGGCTCATGTATTTAAGGATTTCCACAACATGAAATTCTTATAAACTGGAACGTATCTACCGCGTTATAGGGGGTTGACTGTACTAGAAATGACTGTATAACATTAACGCATATTGATTTTCTTCTGTTGATTTGTTGTAAAATATATTGTTTAGGTGCTTAACTTTTAAAAGTATAATGTAGTTTGTTGTTTAATAAACTTTTCCTTCATTCTTTCCTATTATTCGACATTTTTGCTTATCCATAGTTTTGTCTGCCTGTTTAGGTTGGATAATCCAGACTCTACTGTATATGTAAAGGCACATTTTAAAAACCCATATTTTACGAAAATTAGAAAATAAAACAACCTGAAAACTTAGAGACGAGCGAAAAATCCAAAACTGGGTTTTAAAATCTGCTCACGACGCGTCTCGATCTCATTCTCCAATCTTGTTTGGTATCGCTGCTATTAAGCGCGATGTTTAAAACATCGCTGGCGATGGCCACGACCAAGAAGACGTCCACGATACATTTCCGGTGACATTAACCTATCCAATTTCAAAATTTCTCTCCGTTGCGTGTCTCTCCGGATTGAATTTTTGCCTATGCCTAACGAAAATTTCCCGTTTTTGAAAAAATAATCGTGGCTATTGTATCGTCCGAAATTAGTTTTTTTATTTTGCAAAAACAATATACAGTTTAACCCGATTATAA
>NW_019384574.1:331976-343631 GCF_000671375.1 Centruroides sculpturatus | reverse complement strand
TATATATATATAAATTTAGTTATATATATATATATAATGATAAATGTAAAAACAAAACAAATTATATTTCGAAAGTTATTTTTAATATACAATTATAACGATGGGCAATCTAGTTTCAAAAACGTTCTAGTGATGAAACGAGACATATCCGGTCAATTGGTCAAAGTCAGCACGTGGCAACCAGAAATATGTGGGGAATAACACAGGAGAGCTAAATGGGTCTTTACAAAGATTCATTTGTCAAAATTCGATTTCACATTATTTGTGTTTCCATTTTCCCAACGAGCAACATATGCGCAAATCTCGCATTACTGCCTGTTTGTAGAGAGTGTCGCCATTTTGAATATATTTTGACGCGGTTCTCGGTTTCACGAGTACCTACAAGCAGTGTTTTTTTAAGAAAAAAAACGTGGTCGAACGCTCATTAGATTACTGAAAATATATTACATGGATAGTACACAAGATTTGGCACGCAAGCAGCAGCAGGACCGTCTTTATAATTTTTTTGCCGATCTTCTATGCTCAACAGAGCGATTCAACGCGGACTGAACATCAAATTTTCAAAAATTCTCTTAAACCTTATAAAATATATAGAAAAAAGGTGGTTGAACGCTGTTCCATTGCGTTCTATGACAAAAAAAGCAATGCCTACGAGTCTAGTTTTTTTATGCGCGCATGATTTCGGCATCTAATACTCTGCGCCAAATTACAACTCCTGACATGTATACTCCTTCATACCTCTATGCTGGTAAGACAACAGGCAATGCGATTTTATAAACAAGACGTAGTGTTGTCAATTACAAGAAAGTAATTATGATTATTCTTGAAATAGGTTTTACGTTATACTTTAATTATAATTTTTGTCGCTGCGTTAACTCTTTGTGAAATTACTTATATTTCGATACGTTGTTTAGATAACATTATATTAGTTCAGCATAATAAAAATAATATTGAAATGCAAGATTTTATAATTATTCCCGATCATACCTTTAGTAAATTATGCCTACCGCGAAAATAGTAGCTCCCATATCTCTGATAACGTCTTCTTCCGATATTAAACCTTGTTTGACATGAAGATCCAACAGGGAATCGATAATACGCTGTTTTGTTTTCATCTTTGGTTCTTCTTCATTATGTGTCTCTTTGTCTAAGGAATGTTGCTGCTGCATTTTTTTCACCAAATTTTCTTTTCTTCTCTTAAACAGCTACACATTAAATTAAATCATTCATTACTTAAATCAAAACACAAAATTCTATTTACTAGTTGAGTTTACCTTTTCGTCGAAACGATGAATTATTTCAATGTCTTTTTTGTAATTTTTCCCCGTTTTACTCATGAAGAAAATTGGAAAAAACCAGTACAATGGATTTACTAACCATACAGGAAAACATTTCACAATTCTAAATTTTAATGTAAATTATTATTATATCAAAAAATAATTAATGCAAATTTAAAGTTTGTATAAGAAATAGAAATAAACTATTGTCAACTATTAAATCTACACAAAATTTAAAATTATATTTCGTATGAAAAACATAATAAAAATCTATTAATTTGATATTATTTAAAATAAAAAAATACATACTTTAAATCATGAATTTGTGTAAAAGTTTATTTTGTATGTGTTAATAAATGCAACTTTTGCATTTTTCATGTTCAAAAATGCTATTTTATATCGTAATTAATTTATTTTTTAGAAATATTAGAAATAAGTTGATGGATTGTATATTTTCATATTATGAATGAATATTTAAACGTTTAGTGTTTGCTATCATAAAGACTTTTTATATCGTAATTAGTTTATTTTTGAGAAATATTAGAAATAAGTTGATGGATTGTATATTTTCATATTATGATTGAATATTTAAACGTTTAGTGTTTGCTATCATAAAGACTTTTCCTATAGTATTCAGGCAATAGGAGAAAAACACAAAGATGGATAAATACTAGTTATTTATTGCGACAACAATACGCTTTGCAGGAAAGCTTTGCTGTCACACTTTTGTCATTCATGTTACAGATTGTCTCAAGTGTATAGGAAATGCATGAAGTTTACGTTGTAAACATTATAACTGATAATTAATGCTAAAATCTTTAATCCATACTAAATGCACACATTTTTTTGTTTAGAAACGATTTCATTTCATAATTCTTCGTGGCCAAGCGGTTCTGTTGCTAAACACTGGAAGTTTGGTCACGGGCTCGGACGTGCTTGCCACGTGGAGTTTACCGAACTTTCTCCACGTTTGTAACACCTGATTTCACTTTTCCAGTTTCCCTTACAAGACCTCACTGAAAGCATTCTTTCCCCTCGCGTAAAGTCTCGCGCACCAGAGAAGGCAACGTGGAACCACTATGAATGTAATTTATCCAGAATACACCTCGGCACGTATTAACCACTTATTAAATTGCACCGGGTGCTCCCTAACATCAGGATTCTGATATGGTACCTAGATAGGTATAGCATTTACACTTCATTTATAATTTACAAAGCTTTAATATTTGGTTAATTGATCAAATAAACGAAATAAATAAAAATTTAGAAAGTTTCATTTTTCTACTATTGAAGTTCGCTGGAACGTTTTAAAAATTTCATCAGATATAAACTAACTTTATATTATTTGATATAGATATTACATGTTAATTACTATTTGAAAAGTGAAGAAATATATCTGGAACTGAATTTTCCATACCTGTGCATTGCAGACGCATATTCTTGATCGTTCGTAGTCTGAGAATGTACAGAAACTCCTACTGCTACGTCTACATAGAAATAACTGTGGTTAATTCAGAATCAGTGGAGAGACACTCAGATGAAAACATATTAAACTGGTTAAGGTATCTTCCTTTAATCTGTGAATTAATGTACAAAAGTCTTTACATAGCAGTAGGACGAACGTCCGCACGTGTCGACAGACAGTAGTTCTAACAAAGGAACAGGTTAAGACAAAGGGTCATAAAACCTTTTGTTTGGTTATTGGGTAGGTCCCTCTAGTGGGTCAAATTGGTATGCGTCGAGAGTATCGACACCTCCCCTCAATTTGATATCACGGTGAACCTTCTATGGGTCCGATACCCATGTTGGCGANTGTGTGTCCGAATTTACCCGACTAATTACCGTAAAACACTTACATGTTTCACGGTAATTACAAAAAATAAACACTTATTTAATGTTCACGTATAAACAAATAATTATTTATAATTCTTAATTAAATATTTTACATTAGAAATACCTGAAATAATATCGAGAGTGCAATATTTCAACCATTCCAGAATATCGAATACTTCATTCTCCTTTAATTGTTTGAGTTTTTCGACTAAAACGTTTGAATGCTCCATAAGTATATCTTGATCATCTTTCAGATTCCAAACATGTCCATGTGGAGCTAAATATTTTCTTCTTTTTCTCCAATTATCGTCAGAACTTTATTTAATTAAATTCAAAAAACTGTGAACAACAATATTTAAGCTGAATATCAAATAATGCATTACCTGAGAAAAAAACTGTTGTGTCCGAGAAGTGGCTTGAAGAAATCATACATAAAACTTTTATTGATTAAACTGTTGCTTTTTAACACTTCCTACAAAACGTTATACTGAATATTTACATTCGTAATAAATATATTACATAACTAGGCATGTTTGATTACCTTTGCAGATTCTGGATGTAAGAAAAAAATTAATTTATATCCAAGTATATTTATACAGGCAAGTTTTTCGTTTGGAAATAGCATAGAGAGTCCCGCAGATACATTTAAACTTACTGAAAATTTACGAAAAAATATTTCATCTATTCATAAACAGTCAAATTACCCAATAAAATATTAATGTCTTACATATGCCGAAGTGTGAATTGTGGTATTGCTTGTCACGTTGAGAAAATACAATGTTCCACAAAAATGGTAAAATGGACATAGTCGGAAGATTCATTTTTAACTCCTGGCCGTTGTCATTATTTTCTGAAAAATTAATGTCTGTTATAAATATAAAAATTGATAATAAGCAATTATTATTGCGAAATCGTCAGAATGAAAAGCAGCAACATTTTTATCATATTCTTATTTATTTAATTTAAAATATAAGCCCTCGACTAAAATTAGTGGTGGGTTTCCCTGTACATCATACTTTTAATTTAACATTACAATCGTCCGGTCATCTATCTAATATTTTTCTGGGAAAAATGTTTGAATTGAAATAATATGACTTTTATTTTCAACGAAAATTCGTAAATCGTTATTCAGGGCTACACGTGCAGAGGATTTACACGGCTTGTCTCGTTCTTCGTATATCTCATCTCCTTCTTGACATTAAGGACAGACATGCACACAGTCAATCGTCAGTAGGAATTCATAGGTCTACAGCTATTTCGAATTACAGCTTAATAATTATGTATCCTATGTCATGAAAGTTTAATATCCGCGATCTGACGAACTTCATTTTTATTAAACTACTAGCTGTTCCTGGTGGCTTTACCCGTGAGGTTTTTGCAAACACTAATTTATATAACGCCTACCGCTGAGAATGATGGAAATTGCCGATAATAACACGAAATATTTTCAATTTGATTAATTTTCTGGAATGTTTACAATCGTTTTGTAATCGAACCAATATGCAATAACAAATCGAATTTAAAACGGTTCGAGCATTGTTTCAATATGGTCTGAGTAGAAAAATGTTTATAAGAAAAATTCGTTTTAATCTTTTTAATATTGTCGATCGTTATGCAATTAAAATTTGTTTAATCGAATTCTGTATAAAATCCTGGTTCTTTTAAGACAATATTTCGTCTTGAAGTAATAATATTTTTAAAAATAATAATAAAAACTTTCAAACATTTACTTTCGTCCAGACACAGATAAAGACTTTCCATACGATATTAAAGTCGAATAATTTTCCTGTTGTTTCCTGTTTCTACATTTATTCAGTGGTGAATAAATCAACACAAGGCAAATAATAAGTAAACTTAATATTAAAAAGAATAAAACATATACGACAATATTAAAAGGAATAAAACGAATTTTTCTTATAATCATTTTTTTGGCTCAGAACATATTGAAATATCGAGAAATAAAAAAACATTTCGGTCTGTTTTTCGTATGTACGGCCTTTAGTGTGTGTGGGTGTTTGTGTAGCATTTTGTTCATTACACTTGAAGCTTGAAATAACTCCAGTGTTTTTATCGAAAGTTTCTGAAATTTAGCACGAAGGTTTGTGTGTTTGGTAAATTTATGCTGTTAAATTTTGGTCGTTGTACGTCTAGTGAATGAAGAGATAAAAGATCGTGTGTCATATCTGATATAATGAACTTAACGGTCCAATTTAATAAAGGATTTATTCCCCGTCGGCATTTTAATTTTTTCGTTCATGAATCCTAGCTCTACCCTCATACAAAGATTTTTACCATTTTATAATAATTCAAGAAATAAAACGATTTTAAAAAAAATAAAATATTAAAACAGATGGCGCCAAACGCAGTTTTTAATGTTGCTGGTAAGATTGCTTCAGTTTTAACGTTCGGTTCAAATTTCTGATGCTTAATTTACATTTTTTAAAAAATAATTTTAATGCATCTCCGACATATTTATGTAAAATTTTTTTTACAATCGCATTTTTTAAAGTATTAATATTATTAGTCTTGTTTTCTTAGGATTAAGACCAATTTTTCTTTGTTATTCTACAGAAATTTGACATTGGTTTTCATACTTGTGTGAGACTACGAACGCTGTTTTTATTTTTTCACTAACTGCGTAGTTAGTGAGGGTGACTTTCGTCGTCTGAAGGTCATGACGAGGGACCACGATGTCACGTGACTTCCATACGTCCGAGCGACCGGACGATAAAAATGACCATATAAGGAAATAAGTTTTTCGACACGCGGTAATAAATCAGGGAGAGATGTCAAAAGACGTCAACAAATTCCCAGATTTTTCCCACGCTGGTCGGGTATATAAAGGGGTCGGATTTTCTACTCGGGGCTGAGCCAGGGCGCTTAAGCCGAAGAAACGCCTCTGCAAACCTCAAGAGCGATCGTCGGGGATGAAACATCGACGCACGATCTTCCAGCACTCTCAGGAGCTACGAAGCTCATAATCGCTGCTCCATGCAAAGATTAGGAGCGAAGGAGCATACACCGTAACAGGACATCGCTCCACGTAGCCTTCAAAGGACACCTCGGATTAGAAGACGACGATCACAGAGTGATTTATCAACGCCCTATAATTGGAGAACGTTGCCTTCGAGGTAAACCCTTGCCATTATTATTTATCTCTCTCTAACGTGAGCTCTCTCTCGGATTTTAGCGTTAGGTTAGAATAGATTTTAGAATACCTATTTATATCTTGATACGCGTATGTTGTATTTATTATCTTTGTGTAAATTTTCTTATCTATTTATTAAATGTGTTCGTTAATTTAAACCTGTGTAATCGATTGGACACCTGATCACGACTTCCGACTCCTCCCCACTCATATTTTTAGCCCTCCTATGCCATTCGACAACCGAGAGCGGGTCTTTCCGGCCTGTGCAGATTAAGCGGTCGTTAGGATTTAACCCAGTGGCCCCCTGCTACTCACACTTGTAAATATAAGTTTATCGAATAATTTAATAATGATATATTTAGTTACCATGTATAAGTTTTAAATACTTTTAATGTTGACAGTTAAAGATATTTTTTTTTCTGTAAACCATAAGCTTGTGTTTAACCACAGAAGTCGCCATCTACAATCTTTTCACCGGATTCAAACTATTCTATTTTCCGCTCGAATAGTTTAATTGGTTTGATCGCCATCTTGTTTTGTAGAGGGGTAGCCTTTAATAAAAGGTCATTTCTGGAATGGAAGACTGTTCTTCCTTGTGATTCGATATAGCAAAATTAATAATATCCTTGGTTTTTTTTTCCTGTTTTTTATGTGTAAATTTGTCAGCCATGTTTTGAAAGAAATTCTTCTGTAAAGCAGTTTGAAAGTCAGTTGATTTGTTTATGTAATTACAAAAACTGTTCATAACTAAAAGACAATATTTCAATTAAAATATGTTCAAACTAAATAATTATTTATATTTAGATTATTTTCTCATCTGATTTTTTAAAAATTCTCTTTGTAAATGATTGAGGTGGAATATTTATCGAAATTCGTGTATTGTTTAAAAGTAAAATTTAGACTTATTGTGAGGAAAGTTGGGCATCTAAATTTTTTTAAAAGTAAAGCCGAAATCAAAAATTTTCATTTCAATAGGAATTTGTTAATAGAATAGATATTTAACAATACGATCTAAGATCATGGAAAAATAGAAAAATGAAGGTAATTGTTGTGCTATTAACTCCTTATTTCTTTCTTATATTTTCTCGAATTTATTCATGCGTGTTACGTTTAAATTTCTATTTTACTGAAAGAAAGAACAATCACTAAGAATGGAAATTTCCTTCGAGTTAAAATTATTATTCTGAATTTTTTAATTTATATCTTTAAAAAATTCGTTTCTTTATACTTTAAAGTAACAAATATATTTTTATTTTTTTTTTTATTTTTATTTTTTCACTTTCTTAAAATTTTATTAACAAAATTTTTGTTTTTCAACAATACAGGAATTTCGATAAATATATTTTTCGTGATTTTGAAATTGCTTTACAGAAGTATTTGTTTCAAAACATGGCTGACGAATTTACACAAAAAATAGGAAAAAATTACCAATATATTTTGAATTTTGCCATGTCGAATCACAAGGAACAACAGTCTTTCATTAGAAATGACCTATTATATAACTGTACGCAGATATTTTGCTAGATTTTCTGGTAGCTTGGTGTCGCGAAAATCCCAATCATTGTAAATCTATCCGAAATTGCATAAATTCCAATTGCCAAAAACGATCCAAAGAATTTATTAAAAGTTTAGCACTTCCGCACTGCTCATCACGAACGTAACTATTTTAAATTTCAACCGAATCTGTTGGTATTTCTTGGAGATATTAATGATCACATTTGGCATATTATCATTAGACTTATGCTGAGCTCTAATATATAGCGCTGTAGCGCTGTAGGATCACTTCTTTCGTGTTAAATTAATGATATTTTAAAATTAAAATAACAAAAAATATTTAATTATTGGCTTACCTCCAGATACAGACGAATTCTCTTCATATTTGTTCGAAGTCGAATCATTTTCCGGTTGCATCCTTTTGTATCTCCACTTCTTTCGTATTGAATATATCACAAAAAGAGAAATAATAATTAAACTTAGCAAAATTTGGAACGAACTCAACAGACACATGGTCAATATTTTTTTTTTATCTGCAGTCTTCGATGCGGTCAGTAATAATAAAATATCTATGCATAAAACAACAAGCGCCGAATAATGCCAATCAGAATCAGAGTTTTTCTGCCACGTGATTTACAGTCTGCCTATTATAGAAGACTAACTTCGCACTACAACGAGAGTTAATTTCTCTTATTTTTTTTCCCTCGAGCTTGAAAAATTTAATTTATATTTTATACTAGTTACAGCATATTTTCATTTAAAACGGCGTCATAATTTGAGTACATTTTGATAACAGTTATATAATAATTAAATACTACTTTATGTTATGGTTGAGTTATTAACGGTAAAGACGTTACCTATACCGAAGACAATACCTACGCCATAACCGGTTCTGTTATTTAGCAGTTGTATTTTACTTCAATTTTTTTTCTTTTTTACTTTTAGAATAATTTTTTCATTTACAAACTTTTTACACTTTACAAAATGGAAATGAAAATTTTACCGAATACAAAACTTTTTCTACAATTTAATTGTATAGTGTAGAACATTTATTTTTGTCAAGACGAAGATTTCATGTAAAATCAAATTTAACATGAAAACTTTACACCGCAATCTTATATTCATTTTTATGTATACTGAGTTGTCCCGACAAATATTTAGTAAAGTACCTGTGCAACGAGGAAATTTATAAAAATAAAAGTTATTTATTGTCGAGTGACCTTTTTAAATGTTATGGAAATTAAACAATTTCATCTTTTTTGCAGTCCATGGTCGCAAAGGTAGCAGCGACATGAACTGAATTAAATTCCTATAGTTTTTATATTGATTATAATTTTTTACGTTACAGTTAAACAAATATAGGGAGTTTAGGATCCAGTATATGAGATCGTCGGTAAACATAAAATACACTTAAATTTTAAGATTTACATCAGCCTGTGTAGTAAGGTGAAATGCAACTATAAATAAAAAAACAGCCCTGAGAGTGGAACAATGGAACTCAGGCATACGAGGATTGGAGATTTTTATGCCTCATCAACAACCTGCCCATGTAAAGGTTTTTTTTTTGTATCTCGTATTAAATGTGGAATTAGGTGCTCCTTTTCTATAAAAGTTCTTCCGAGAAATATTTTTTTCTCATATTTACTTGACTTCAAGCCATCCATCGAGAACGCGTTGCCTTATTCATTTCACAAAATCTATCCCTTGTGTTTTATTCGCAGTAAACATCCTTCGGGGACGATATTCTGCAATAATAAATTATTTTTAATTATTAAATTATAAAATTAATTTGCGATAATAATTTTTGCAATTCGTATTAATATCGAATGTGGTTGAGAATTATTAATATATATTTGCTATTTTTTTCCAATGTCCGAATAAATTAAAACACTACAATTTGAAATAATATTTTAACAATAAGACAAAGTAAAAATGGGAAAATAGTTTAATATGATAATTATTTAAATTATATTTGTTACTTATTTATTAAATATCTATACAACGTATTGATTTTGAAATTATCTATTTTTGTTCAATTAAGAATTGTTCGAAAGATATAATATTGCAAAAAAATAATGCTTTTTAATTAAAATATTTGTGGTAATAACAATTTTTTTAATAATTTAATGTAAAATTGTCAGAACCTACAAGTAAAGATCGGCATTTAATCTCTTTTAACATTTTGGATTTTTCTACCGATTTTTACCTTGTTTAAAAAGTGTTCTCTTAAAAACAATTTAAAAGTTACTTCTGTGGTAGTGTATTAGGAATTAAAAGATAAATTCGAAAATTTAATTTAATTCTTGTAAATACAGTAGAGAGTCGATTATCCGAAGGTCTGTTCTCCGAAACGTCGGTTATCCGAAAGAATTCCAGTCGACAAATTTAAATTTTCGCCAGTGCTATGATGCTGTAATCTTTGGCTATGTCTTAGGCTACTCAAATATTTTACGTTTTTGATACTAAATTAACTTCCGAAGTATAATATTTTATTGTTTTTATATTTTTCAATATATTGATTTTGTTTGTACAAAATAAAAAAATAATTTTTAACGATACAATAGTCTTTGTTAGGCTTAAAATCGACGAAAATTAAACGCGAAGCGATACGCAACGTAGAAAAATTTCAACACGGGATAAATTAATGTATTTTTTCGTACATAATTGGTTATCCGAAAAATAAGTTATCCGAACAACCCCAGTCCCCAATTGGTTCGGATTAACGACGATCTACTGTAGTCTAAACTACAATTATGAAAAAAATACATTTTAAGTATCACAATTTTTTTTTTAATATTATCTGATCTTGGACATTTAAGAAGTTCAATATCTTAATAACTGTAGCTCCAGTTTGTCAAACGATTTTTTTTCTATCTATCCACCTTTAAATAAAAATAATTCTTTATACGTTAAGAAATAATTTTCGTAAATTACTGTGTTCGATTCAGGCAGTTATATCCGATGGTATTTCGTCTATAAAAATTAATCCGTGAATTCTTTTCTTAGTAAAATTAATTTATCATTGTTTTTTAGCTGATAATTGATGCTTTTTGAAAGAATCTATAGCCCAAATTTCTCTTGAAAAATTAATTTTGTAATCAGTGCTACCCAAACCACTACCACTACTTTTACACCATGCACTTCTATGCACAGGTTTTTTCCAGCGAGTTTTAGTAGAATTTCTAGCTAATAAACATCCAAGAACAGCCAGTATTTCGTCATCAGATGCCATGGCTAACTGACTGACTGAGAGGTTTACTTCTTCGTGTGTGGGCGATAGGAAATTCTGAATTACCACAAGGTCAGGCATGCACGGTTAATCTTCAAAGGATTTACGTAACGTTCATCGCCGCCTTAAAGTTAATAAATGGCATGGCCTGTCGCGGTTTGGAACTGATACTCTTTGTAGACAGGCAAACAAATATGGCAATCTTATACGAACTACTGAACACAGAAATGAAACGCGAGTAAACATGTAATCAATATGCATGACATGACTATCATTTTCATAGAAATGGAAGAAATATACAGTACATTGGCTATCACACTGGGGTATACCAAATAAGTTGTGAGGGAAAATTTTTAAGAGAAAGATTATGAAGTATGTATTGTATATGTTACAGTCAAAACCCGTTTTTAGTTAGAACGCGTTTTAACTAGTTGAAACTAGTTTATACTGAATGTCTCTGTTAAAACCCGTTTTGTCTACTTAAAACTAGTTTTAACTCAAATTCATTTTTGACTACAGTAAATTCTAGTTTTAACTAGACAAAATCGGTTTTGTCTGGTTAATTTACTGCTGTAGGCCTACATGTTTTGACTTTAGACAAAACTAGTTTTAACTTTTAACATTAGTTAAAACTAATTTTAGCTACATAAATATGTTTGGGGGAAATAAAGTTA
>NW_019384574.1:313818-326377 GCF_000671375.1 Centruroides sculpturatus | reverse complement strand
AAGTGCAGGAAAAGTATTAAGAATCATAATATTTGTTTGGCCCCATCTTTGACCAATAGTATTTCACAAAACATTTGTAAACATATTAATAATAATAGTAAAAATAATTTAGACCCTTTAAAAAAAGCTGGTGTGGTTTATAGAATTGAATGTGACTGTCATAATCCGTGTGTATATATAGGAGAAACCGGGCGTGTACTAGAAACTAGAGTTAAAGAACACGAAGCGGCCATTCGGCTTAAGTATAATAATTCTCCGTGGTTTAACCACATCAATAGTAATAATTGTAATATTAATAGAAACAATGTAAAAATTTTACATATTGAAAAAGATATTTATAAAAGAAAATTCAAAGAACATATAGAAATTAGAAAACAAAATAATAATAATTTAATAAATCAGTCGAAAGGGATGGAAATAAATTATAGCTGGTACAATCTAATAGATGGCGCTAGAATAAAATAAAAAATAAATGGTTATGTATTAAGACGTCATCACTTGATTACCGTTGTAAAGTGTTGGTGGTCTACTGTGTGACTTTGTAAAGTGTTGATGGTATGAAGTTAAAAATTTGTAGTGCTTTGGAATTATTTTTACAATTGTTTGTCAATGAATTTTTAATAATTAGTTGGTTTTGGTATGTTTATTATACACGTATGTGGAAAAAATTTTTTTAAACTTGTAAGTATAAGTATTGTTTAATATATTATTTGTATTAGCCTTATATTGTTTTATACAAAAAAAGATAATTGTAATTTTAGGATTCTTACAAATGTGTACAAAGTTTACCACCCCTACCCATGGAAATATCATTGTAATTACCACCAGCGGTTATTGTAAGTTTTTCTCCAAAATTTATAATTTTGGTGTAGATATACATCTATGTCGTGTTTTAGTTAAACATTTTACGTTCTTTGTTATTATTTTAGCACTGAAGAGGGACTGGAAAATATTAGACCAGCCCGAAATGCATTTGATGTAGTCTTTACAAAATAAATTTAATTTGCCAATAAGATTGCTGTGAGATTTGTCTACCAAGAATATTTTTGGATTACAGAGACTAAAATCGTCATATTAACAATAGTACTTTTCATCAGCAGTTTTGAGAAATTTTGCATAGCCTTGTTATTTATTATACGTTGTAGACAAAAATTTTAGCAGAAGTTATTTTTTAAAATATTTTCTAGAAAATTTCGTGAAACAATTTATGAACAGTAGATAAAGATGGAAAGTAACTATCAGCTGTAAATTTATTGTAGTTTTTTCATATTAAAATAATAAATATATAGAAGTACTAATTATCTAATTTAAATGGTATAAAAATGTCATATTTGTTTTAAACTTTATGAATATTTCTAGTTTAGTGTTAATTTTTAAAATGCGAAGTGATGCGTTACAATTTGTAACTGTTACAGATTTGACTTCTCCATGTTTTAATGCTGCAATTATAAAATATATCTTCAAATTTTCATATAGTAAGTCAAATTATTTTATTAATTTAATGTGTCAAATTTTTATGCCTTACGCTGTTTATACCATTATACTAGAATTTAAAATTAATAATTTTACTTTATATTTTTAACTTTTAATCTTTTGCTATTAAGTGTTTTAACTATCGGAAAAGACTGAAAATTTATCTTTATCTATTTTTCTATTACAATAAATTAGTCCGTAAATTTATGTAACTGGATAATTACAAAAATGAATTATATTTTAATTGTGGCATTTGAAGTGATTAGAAACACAGACATTTGTCAGACAGCGCTATTAGATCTAACAAAATTTGAAAATTAAAGATATCCTTAGATAGCACAAGTTCTGGTTTTCGCTCTAACACTGTATTGCAAATTCTCCATACAAACTTTCACAACTTTTAGGTTTAAACGTCGTTATTCAATACTTATTATTGAAATAAGTCCATGTGTCGTCTAAAATTTGCCTGTGGATTTTAAAATATTGAAATTATCAAATTATTTTTTGTTTTTTGCCAGGTTTACTGTAATAGAAAGCTGAGAAGGACAAGGAAAAAATTGCTTTAACTTTTCTATTAACCAGGAGTCGTCATTGCTGTCAGTTCGTAGCCCTTAAGATTGTGACTGTGTTTTTTATATATTTAATAAACTTTACTAAATTATTAATAAGATACAGTTAAAAAATATTAATAGCATGTAAGCAATCATTTGTAAAATAACCTACAAAATACATTTAAATTTTTTTATTTAAACACAAACGGCAGAAAATGTCTCCGGGTACGCAACTAAAGAAACCTAGCATGTAGAACAAATTTCCGAATAATAACACATTTTTATTTTCGTTGTCCATAAAAACTTTTCACGAGAAAAGAAAAAAAAATTACTAAACTGTTGCCGACATTTCTGATTAAGATCAACAGAAAAGCTGAAAAAAACGATAATTCTTTGTAAAAAAGACGACCTGGTTTAATTAAATTCAATATTATCGCATAATACATTACTATAAATCATGGTTATTAATTAATTGTTGATTAGAAATAAATTATCCATTGCTTTATTAAATATATTTCTCTTATTAGTGAAAACAAATTGTATACTTTTCTTAACTTATGGAACATAACATTTATTTTACATAAGTCCTTTGTTTCTTATATCACGGATTCACATTATACGACACTTTTTTGAAACGTAACTAACGTGATACATTACAAATACCTGTATATCATTAGGCTGCCAGTTTTAAATTATAGACTTATACATTGCCGCTATCATCTGTCTCTGTCTATAACTTTGCTTGTTCTGTCCTTCGTTAATCTCGAGAACAGATTTATTTAATACATGAAAATCAAGGCAAGATAGGAAAAGCTTACGGGCCAAGTTAACCGATTAACGATACAAAAAATTTTGATGTGGACCGGAAGTCACGTGATTTTTTAAATATATAATAATTAAAAACTGCAGGCATTGTTACGATTCTCGTTTATAATCAACAATCATTATTTTAACTATCACAAAATTTTTAAAAAGTTCAAAGATTTTTTGGGTCGCAATTTGAAAAAATTGTGAACCTATAACTTTCCAGTCTGTTTTGTTTATCTGTCTGATAACTGTCCTATTGTTAAAATCACCAAGTTTACCAATTGACGAAAATACTCTAAGTTTCAAATTTATGTTAAGTAAAATGATATAAGTCAAAGAACCGACTCAATCCCAGAGTTCATTTCTGAACTCGAAAATAATTTAAACTGAAAATTAATGTAGAAAAATTATATATTTGCTAGTTCATTCATCGTAAAAACACATACGCATAATGAATTCTAGTTTCAAAACATCAAGTATTAGACAAAGAAAGAATATTCATTTTTTCTTTGTCTAATACTTTTCTAATTCTTTGTTTGTCTAATTTTTTAAAATAACTCGATTCAAATATGATTCTTTTTGAAGTGTAGGTCTGTTCAGGCAATGTGCAGGTAGAATTTAATGTTCAGGGAGCTTGACGTAAGAGGTCGATTTCCGTACACAGATACTATTCTATGAAAATTATCTGAATAACGTTTATTAATCGAAGAGCTAATGGCAAATCCAAGATAAGATAGAATATAACGGTAATAGACGTAAACGCCTAACTTAACGCCGTATAAACAATTTAAAAACAAAAGCAAGTTTCCTGGTTTCATTTTTACTTCAATGTTTTCATTTTTCTTTTCACTGTGGCTTATAGTTTCAAGTACAAAACATCAAATGTATAAATAACAGTTGATGTCTTGTACTTGTAATTCTGTACTAAAAATTGTATTTCATTTATGGAATACAAATTTTACTTCTATAATATATAATATCGTGTTAAGGTTTTGGACCTTTTTCTTTGGCAATTGTATACATTTTATATGAAAGGCGAGTAGGGTTTATCGAATTCTCTGCCCTATAATCATAGTGTTTCTGTTAATAGAGGTACTGGACATATTAATTTGTCAAATATTTTAAAAATCTTTTAAAATGCCAGAAATGCATAAGGATGAAGCATTTTATAATTTTCAAACAGAAAACGGTCTGGATCGAACACTTCGGGATTTTCGTAAACAGCAGGATTATGATGAATACCATAGATATTTATGACAAAAGTCGAATTTGCAGGCAACACGTAATTGCCTATTTCAATGAAAACGGTTTTATGATTCAAATCAATATCAAATACAAAATATTATTATTGAAGAACAAATTACAATATGTTAAAAAATTACCTATTTTTATTTTCGATGGATTTTTTCTGGCAATCAAAGGGAAAGGAGGATAGATTCTCATCGACTCCTGAAATTCGTAACATATAAATCTAATCTTTAAGTGTGTTTAAAAAAAATTAAAAAGTTACCTTTATCACGCATTCTAAGTAAATCATTTTCGTCAGGTCATCGATAGTAATATCTCTACTCATATCATTTTTGAAAATTTCTTGCAACTCTAGATACACTTTCTCTTGTATTTCGTGGAATCTTCCCAGGAAATAAAGAGCCCAGGACAGAACGTGGGCGGTTGAGTCGTAACCCTGATATTAAAATACGTTGAATATGAATGTAAAATTGCTTTTTATATAATTGACATTTGCTGTAAAATAAATACTATATATTAAACTTGTAAAATTAGTATATGGCATGCAACAATACCTCTATTCTTTTATATTCCTGTCATACCACTTTATAATCCACAGCTACATTTCTTGCAGCAAGTGATTGCCGCGGATCTACCGAGTAATTTTAATTAGAAACAAGTTTGAAGCTTCCAAACTAGACAGAAATGTAAACAATGACGCAAAATATTCCCGACGTACAAATTTTATATTTTCGATTCAAAAAGTTATTTATAACAATATAGAAATAGACTATCATCAATGTCAAAATACAATAGTTGCCCCGATGAGGAAATGTTTCGGTTATTCGGTTATTATAGATTTCATTTACTTCGGATTACAAAATTTTTCGGTCATTATCTCAGATATTACTTGCTTTGAATACTTTCACTTGTGTTTACTTGTGCTTTGAATTCTTTAATTGTGCTTTGAGCACTTTCAATTTACTTTCAATTTACTCAATTTACTAAATTGCTAACAGATAATAACTTCCTGAACTGACTTACATGTTAACAAACTACTATTTTACATAATCATTATAGAATCCGCATTCGATATGAAGTCGGTAAAGTAAAGTACGACTATTCTTTTTCACCCGAATTTCTCGCTTTAATTCTACGTAATAATATGCTTTAAAATGTTTAAAAATCATCGATAGATACACATTTTTAACTTCATAAAATTATACTTTTCATGCTTGTAAATAAATAGAGAAAATATACAGTAATTAATAAACCTTTTCTTTGATATTCAAAATTTTTTCTGTGATATTTCACATAATAAAAATATAAAAGGACAAAATTCAGATTTTAAAACTACAAATTTTTCGATGTTAAAAATTATAAATTAATCCGGAATTACAAATATTATTTACTATAGAGTAAAAGATGGTATTATGGAATACTGCGGGTATTATGGAACCACTCCATTTCGAACTGATAATAAGGGCGAACTGTAGCGGATTGTGTGTGACTTTATTAGGCAGACATCCATAGCAAGGAGAAAACCACGCTGAGCGATTAGCGCCTGTACACGTCATGGCATTAAATCAATAACTGAACACAATCAGCTGATTGCAGAGACAACGTTTAGAGACAGACAGCTGTTTATAGATCGGGTAGACCGTTGTTCAGAAACATTTCATTGCAGAGACGGCGTTACTCGCCTGCTATAATATAGACAGCGATTAGAAACAAGTTATTTGACCTATTTTCTAGACTCACTCGTCAGCAGGTTTAGATGGCTGTTCAATTCGAGTGGTAGCTTTGTTCGTGGAAAAGTTTAGATAAAAACAGATATCGTTCCTTTGATAAATGTTGTAAACGATACCAGTCGACAAAATTATTCATTAATTAATTGCTTGGAGCAAAAACAACTAAATTAAATACTGTAAATTTGTTTTACATGTTCCAATTTCTATATTCAAATGGGTGAAGATTTAAAACTTCAATTAATTTAAATCAGATGCATTTATTTACAATTCGAGTATAAAGTTTCTAAATATGTATTTGTTCATATTTTAAACCGTATTAGCGACGAAATTAAATATCGAAATGGAAAAGGATTGTCATTAATTGCCGAACAATGGTTTTGACGGCCTTAAGATTTTCTTTCTGAATGCTTTCGGAATATAGCTGGAGACCATTTCTGACGTCACAAACAAATAACCCGATTGGCCAAACAACTCCTAAAACAGGGGAGTAATAGCGAAGTAAGAGCCAGTGTTTTGCCGACGTTTGTTTAGAGAACAGTCAAAAATAGACGATCGTCGTCATTGCAACGCATTTTAAACAACGGTTTAGCCAGCCAATGTCTATAAGCCGTTCTGTTGACAAACGCCATTTAACATAAACTCTGTCTCTGCAATCCTCTGAATAAGACTGAACTCTAGCAAAGTCGAAGCAATCTGGAATGTCATTCCCCAGAATTACATTTAGAACCCGTATGATTCAATGGCACGACGTGTACAGGCTCTTATCGCTCAGCGCGTTAGACACACAAAGTACTGATTTCCAAAGTTCTTTTGTTTTTTTTTTTTTTGTCTTATAAATTTGATCGTTTATTTTTACCACTATCAGTAATATGTGAAATAAATTTCATTAATTTTTGACAATTCTTTCATGTTTTTCCAATCTTCACAAACATGAGTATATTTTACAACAAATCTACAAAGAGAAACAACAGCAATATAATTAACGACATCAATAATGACAATAACTACAACAGCTGTGGCAACATTAGCTCGGTGACTGCATCAGCGTGCTGGTTTTCGTAGCTCATTGGCTATTTTTCAACTCGCTTTTATAAGTTTTATAAGAATGAATATAAGCTCTCCATTATATTCATTCAGTCTCCAACATATTTATCTATGAACATTTACGCGTTCATCATTGCCAGAAAGGCATTTTGTTTGTATATTTATGTTTGATTTATACTGTAGCCATGTTTTGTAATTTTGTATAGTGTCTTGTACTCTAGCAACTACTGACACAATTGCTATGGGCTCTCATGTCTTCTTTCACACTTTGCTATATCTCTTCACTTCAAACTTGGTCTATCATTCATTTCTTCTTCTTCCATTTCTTATAGGGCTAAATCAGCCGCTAAATGACAGACAGCTCTTGTACTCTTTAAGTAAAGTCTCATTGTGTGTTCCACCAGTTGTTCGAGCGAGTCGCCGACCAATGAAATCCCAGATATTCTCGATGAACGACTTATCCTGGGATTAAGCAGGTCATGGAATAAGCGAAAAACTTGTTGTGCACTGAAGAAGGCTTGTGCAATCAGAAAAACATGTGCACGGGCATTATTCTGCTGAAATACAGCACCCGGAATAGGTCGAAGAGGAAAAAGAGGAAGGACCTCTTGCTCTACAATTTCCGTGGTAACGATCACTGTTGAAGTTGACCGCAATGTGCGCTATATGGGATCGACAATTATACCCAATAGCTCCCTACACCATGATGTCAGGCGTTTGTGTTGTATGACGCTGGATAGCACATTGTGGGAGCAGACTTTTCCTCTGTAAAGTCTGACGCGTACTCTTCCATCATTGTACTGCAGATTGTAGCGAGATTCGTCAGAAAAAACAACTTGTTGCCATTGGACACGCTAGGCGCTGTGTTGCTGAGCCCATTGAAGGCGAAGGCATCTGTGAATCAGCGAAAGGGGAATCCTGGTAGAGGAACCCTTGCACGCAGTTCATGCTGCAGCAGACGGCAACGAATCGTAGAGCTAGACAACAAAATACCTGTAGCCATGATCCAACGTTGTGCTAACACACGAGAGGACGCTGTACGGTCCGTCACACCCATCGGATGAGATGTCTGTCGTCCGTGCCGTTGTGCTATTGCTTGCGCCACTACGAGGTTTTCACCTCATTTGTTTCTTCTCTGTCCGTTTCTTCGAAACACGCATCACTGTTGTGGCGTCACACTGCATGCGGGCTGCGGTTTCTCGATACGAAAACCCACTCTCTCGCATACCAACAATGCGGCTTCGTACAAACTCCGTTAGTTGTTGGTATGGCTTCCTCCGCTTTTTACGAGGCATATTGACCACCAATGAAACGTTTACCGCAGACAGAGAAAGATACAGTAAACAGATTTCAATGCATCTTTACAGTCCTTTATATACCTGTAACAAGCGGCTTTGTAATTCTACTCATTTTCATGTTTTAACTCACTTTACATCTTTTGTAAGTTTGGATTAATTTGCACAATTCCTTCATGGTGTCGCAATTATCAGAAACATGAGTGTATAATGTTTAGGTGCTTAACTTTTAAACGTTTAACGAAGCGTGATGTATAATGAACTTTTTCTTAATTCCTCCCTATTATCCGACATTTTTGCTTATCCGACGTTTTGCCTATTCGTTTGGGTCGGATAATCCAGACTCTACTGTATATGTAAAGTCATATTTAAAAAAAACACATATTTTACAAAAATTAGAAAAAAACCTAGAAACCAAGAAAATGGCGAAAAACCAGATCTGAGTTTTAAAAGCTAGGAGTGGCAACCCTGCTTACGATGGGTCTCGTTCTCATTTTTTAATCTTCTTTGGTATAGCTGGTTTTGAGCGCGATCTTTGAGACTTCGCCGGTCACGTCCTCGGCCACGAAGCGTCCACGATGCATTTTCGGTGAAATTAACCTATTCAATTTCGAAATGTTTCTTCGCTGCGTGTCACTCCGAGTTGAATTTTTGCCGATGCCTTACGACAATTTTTCGTTTTTGAAAAAATAAATGTGGATATTGTATCAATCGAAATTATTTTATTACTCTGTTTAAATAATATATATCTTGATAAATGTAAAAATACGTTGATGATAAAACGAGACATCTCTGGTCAATCGGTCAAGGTCAGCACGTGACGACCAGAAATGTGAGGAATAACACAGGAGAGGTAAATAGGTTTTTTCAAAGAGTCGTTCGTCAAAATTCGGTTTCATATTATTCGTGTTCACAACTTCCCAACCAGCAATGCATGCACAAATCTCTCACTACTGCCTGTTTCTAGAGAGTGTCGCCTATTTGAATTTTATCTAGATTCGGTGCTCGGTCCCCCGAGTATTTACAAGTCTGTTTTTTTTATGTGCGCGTGATTTGGGCACCTAATACTCTGCGCCAAATTACAACTCCTGACATGTACTCCTTTCATACCTCTACGCTGATAAGACAGCAGGCAATGCGTTTTATAAACAACACAGTCTTGTCAATTACAAGAAAGTTCTTGAAATTGGTTTTACCTTATACATTAATTATAATTTTTGTCGCCGAGTTAACTCTTTGTGAAATTACTTATTCTCAATACGTTGTTTAGAAAAACATTATATTACTTCAGAAGAAGAAGAATAATATCATTGAAATGCAAGATTATATAATTATTTTCAATTATATCTTTAATAAATTATGCTTACCGCAAAAATAGTGCCTCCCATATCTCTGATAACATCTTCTTCTGATATTAAACGTTGTTTGACATGAAGATCCAACAGGGAATCGATTATACGCTGTTTTGTTTTGATCTTTGGATTTTCTTCATTATGGATCTCTTTGTCTAAGGAATGTTTCTGCTGCAATCTTTTTACCAAATTTTCTTTTCTTCTCTTAAACAGCTACACATTAAATTAAATTATTCATTATTTTAATCAAAACACAAAATTCTATTCACTAGTTGAGTTTACCTTTTCGTTGAAACGATGAAATATTTCAACGTCTCTTTTGTAAATTTTTCCCATTTTACTCATGAAGAAAATTGGAAAAAACCAATACATTGGATTTACTATCCATGCAGGAAAACATTTCAGAATTCTAAATTTTAATGTAAATTATTATTATATCAAAAGATAATTAATGCAAAGGTTGGATAAGAAATAGAAATAAACAATTGTCAACTATTAAATCTACATAAAATTTAAAATTATATTTCGTGTGAAAAACATAATAGAATTTTTTTAAATTGAAATAATTTAAAACATGTAAAATTTACTTTAAATCATAAGTTTGTGTAAAAGTTTTTTTTTTGTTTTTGTGTTCAAAATATGCAAAGAAAAAACTTTGCAATTATTTCATATCGTAATTAATTAATTTTTGACAAATATTAAAAATAAGTTGCTGGACATCCAATCACAATATTTTTATATTGTTGTTGGATGTTTAAACTTTAAGTTTTCGTAATCATAAAGACTTCTTTTATAGTACTGAGGCAACAGAAGAAAAACACAAAGATGGATAAACACTAGTTATTTTATTATAACCACGATATGCTTTGCGAAAAGTTGATCTGTCAAACATTTGTCGTTCATATTACAGATTTTCTCTCACGTGTACGAAATACATGAAGTTTAAAATGATATAGCTGATAATTAAATTAATTTGAAAATCTTTCATACATATTTAATGAACACGTTGTATTCGCTTAGAAACTCGATACTTCTCTCCACGCATTGTTCTAACAACTTTTTATTGCGATCAGCACATATAGAAATAACACTTCATTTATAATGTAAAATCTTTTAATTGATAAACAATCAAAATTTAAAATGTTTCGTGTTCCTTCTACTGAAGTTGACTCGAACATTTTAAAAATTTCATCAGATATAAACTAAGTTTATATTATTTAATATAAACATCACTGTTGTAGATATCATTTGAAAAATGAGAAAATATATCTGGAATTGAATTTTCCTACCTGTGTATTGCAGACAGATATTCTTGATCGTTCCTAGTCTGAGAATGTAGAGAAACTCCTACTACTATGTCTACATAGAAATAAATTGATATTTATATTCAAAATTATTCTTTTAATCACTATATCAGTGTATTTCTATTAATAGGACTTATCATACTGGTGTATAAGATTACAGTCTCACAGTTGCACAGGTTAAAATTGTTTTATTTTCAATTACCAGGTACAGTGATTATAAGAATAACTTTGATTAAATTAAGGACATAAATGCATATTAATTAATGATATTTATATTTTTTAAATGAATAAATATGCGTCGTTCGAAAATAATATTCAGTTTCGGAAAAGCATCGCAGAACAAAGTAGTTTCACTAAACGAAAACAGTGATGTACGAAAGAGGAAAATAATCAGTTAGGCCATGCAAAAATGATTATAGTCAGCTTTAGTTTTAACTGCTGTCGCTAGACAAAAATAGTGTTAATAAAAATGGCAGTTATACAAAAAAGGAAGTCACCAGCGTGTCAGAATTTCACACGAATAAATCCGTAATTATCGTGAAACGTGTAAGTGGTAAAAAAAACAGTTTGAATTCCTGCCCCCGTCCAATGCTGGTTTCGTTGAGGGAAGTTCAGTAGCTTACTTCTGTTGCAGTGACATATATATCTATATATATTATTATTAGTGTTTAAAATTCGTTTCATACTTTTTCTACGTCATGAGCAATAAGTTAAAAAGAAGGAATCTTTCATTTTATGTTTACGTATGAACAAATTGATATTTATAATTTTTAATTAAATATTTTACATTAGAGAGCAATATCTGCAATTATATCGAGAGTGCAGTATTTCATCAATTCCAGAATATCGAATATTTCATTCTCCTGCAATTGTTTGAGTTTTTCGACTAAGACGTTCGAATGCTCCATAAATACTTTTTGATCATCTTTCAAATTTCAAACATGTCCATGTGGAGTTAAATATTTTCTTTTTCTTCTCCAATTATCGCCAGAACTTTATTTAATTAAATTCACAAAACTGTAAACAACGATATCTAAACTAAATATCAAATAATGTATTACCTGTACAGAAGACTGTTGTATCCGAAAACTGGCTTGAAGAAATCATATGTAGAATTTTTATTGATTAAACTCTTGCTTTTTAACACTTCCTACAGAAAGTAATAATGTATATTTGCATTCGTAATGAATATATTACATAATTAAGCATACAGTCGACCCCCCTATAACGTGCGTTCCTATAACGACAATTCCTATAACGTAGCGAAAAAATTGTAAAACATTCGTATAAAGTACCTCCTATAACGTCGTTTCGCGACAAGATTGATAGAATCTGGACCAATAGTGGATGAGCAGCCGAACTACTTTCCTCCGACCCTGCGCCACGCTACGGAGCGGCTAAATTGAGTTTGCTATCGTCTGTACAGTATTATATATAAATTATATATAAATTAGGTACTGTACATATAAGTGGTCAAACCCGGTACACATTTCCAGTGCTCTGATGGAAAACCAGTTCGTGCCACGAATTGTGGGAGAACCGATGCAAGCTACACCCCACACGGTGTTTCGGCAACACATTTCTTGACCACACGTAGCACCGCGAACTCTATCTAGTGCGAAGGAATAATAAAATTCATTGAAACAGTCAGAAAAATAATATTGTCCTGTCTCTTGCAAGGTTCACTGAATTAACAAGATACATTAGGTATTTATGATCATAACTCATTTAAAGTAATGTTCTCATAATTGTTAG
>NW_019384574.1:283077-312054 GCF_000671375.1 Centruroides sculpturatus | reverse complement strand
TGTTGTATGGGGATGTTCCCAATTCTCGAACTATTTTCGGGGAAACACGGTAGTAAAATAATTTTAATATTAATAATAATAATTTAGTAACATAAATTTATTCATAGTAAAATGTACTCGCGGGCAGTAAAAATTATTTGACGGGCCGCCAGTTGGACAGCCCTGATTTAAAATATAAGCCCTCGACTGAAATTAGTGTTTGGTTTCCCCTGTACATCATACTTTTAATTTAACATTACAATCGTGCCGGTCATCTATCTAATACGTTTCAGGGGAAAATATTTGAATTGAAATAATATGACTTTGGTTTTCAACGAAAATTCGTAAATCGTTGTTCAGGGCTGCACGTGCACAAGATGTTTACCGCTTGTCTCATTCGTCGTATATTTCACCTCTTTATTCAAATTAAGGAATGACAGACAGAGAGTCAATCGACAGTACGTATTCATAGGCTTACAGTTGTCTCAAATTACAGCTTAATAATTATGTATCCTATCTCATAAAAGTTTGATATCCGCAATCTGAGGAACTTCATTTTTATTAAAATACTAGCTGTTACCCGCGGCTTCGCCCGCAAGGATTTTGCAAACACTAATTTATATAACACCTACCGCTGAGAATTATGAAAATTGCCGAAAATCAAACGAAATTTTTTCAATGTGATCAAATTTCTGGAACGTTTACAATCGTTCTATAATCGAACCAATATGCAATAACAAATTCGAATTTAAAACACATTTTTAAAATCGAAATACATGAAAATATTTATAACAATGTTTGAAATGTTATCAATTTAACACATCTAAGTACTCAACGAAAATTAAACGCAAATAAAAGCAAAAAATCGCAACTAAAACAGTACAGTAGAAGCCGTTTTTCCGGTTAAGTATTAATTCTCTTCCTCACTGCTCTGCCTGGCAATTTCGAAAAATCCCTTCTTAGTATGCGTTTCCACGACGTACCCTAACTGTGTAAAAAATTTCATTTCTTTAGGTTTAGCAGTTTGCTCTGGGCGATGATGAATCTGTCATTCAGTCACTCATTCAGTCAGTCAGTCAGGACAAGTAATTTTATATATTTAGATTATTAAGTATTACATTTAGATAAATAATTATTCACAAAAAATGATATTGCATTAATCATTTTGAAAAAGGGAGGAAATAAACTTTCTTTCACATAACTCTTATCTTGAAAGTTAGACAACCATCTGCGTTTGTTTTTCTTTATTCCTCTCCAAACATCCCGTTTACAACAGAAAAGCTTATATTTTGATTGGTTCAGTGATATTTCATATATCAATTTACATACTGTGATCAGAGAGTTCAACTGTAGCCACCCAAGAGGAAACTTGTCTCCATAGTTCGGAGTTCGTCACCAACTTCCACAAAATGAAGTTCATATTGTCCTCCATAAAATGAATCTCGACACATAGCACAGAGGAGTGAAGTTAACTCCATACATCAGCCCTTAAGCGAATAGGCCGCATATAGAATAAGGCAGTTAAGTAGGATATGACTGCGTAGAAAAATCCTGGAATAGATATTTTAATTGGTAAGAACTTATGTAGAAGATATTCAGTTCAGAAGACCTGCAGTTCCTCTCTGAACTGCAGACCGAGTTTTACAATTAAGATAGTACGGTTTAATATCCATGTAAACCCTCTCTCACGCGTACGTTAGGGATTTAGCTATCTAAATATATAAAATTACTTGTCTTGACTGACTGGCTGAGTCACTGATTCATCATCGTCCAGAGCAAATCGCTGAACCTAAAGAAGTGAAATTTGGTACGCTGTTAGGGTACGTCATGGAAACGCACTCTAAGAAAGGATTTTTCGAAATTCCCAAGCGGGGGGAGAGGGAGAGCATTAAGTCTTAACTGGAAAAACGGCTTTTAGTGTAATATTTTAAATGTGATGTGTTGTTTCCAACTACGTTTAATTTTCATTAAGTACTTAGGTGTATTATATTTATAACATTTCAGACATTGTTATAAATGTTTTTATATATTTCGATTTTTCAACAGAATGTTCGAACCGTTTTAAATTCGAATTTGTTACTTCATATTGGTTCGATCATAAAACGATTGAAAAAGTTTCAGAAAATTGATCAAGTTGAAAATAGTTTGTTTTATTTTTGAGCAAGTCTCATCATTTTCAGCGGTAGGTGTTATATAAAATTTCTATGGTAGTTGAAATATTGAATATAAATATGGTTTGCTTGTAAAACGTCCGCGGGTGAAGTCGCGGATAAAAGCTAGTTTAAAATATATTAATTGTTGTATTCGTTTGTTATCTTTATTAAATCTTGTTATGTTATTACTAGCAGACCCCGCCACGCTTTGTTGTGGGTCAAAATGTATCTATTATAAATGTATAACACTTCCCCCGTAGAGGAAAATATTTCGAAAAATCTTTTCTTAGTGTACATTCTGTTGACGTACCCTATTAAAACGCAATCAAAAACGCAAAAACCTGCATCTAAAATAGTATAATAGTAGCCAAGTTTTATATTTGTGGCGTAGTAAACACTAGTATTGTGTTTTATTCCAAAGACACATGGCAAATTTTTCATCAAATTTCTTTATTAGTTGAGTCGATACAGTACATTGTTTTGTACTCGTTTCGGGCTTTGCCCCACTTCAGTCAACTTGTAAGAGTGGCTAAGCTCGAAACGAGTACGAAACAATGTACCGTATCGACTCAACTAATAAAGGAATTCAATGGAATATTTACCATGTGTCTTTGGAATAAAACACAATACTAGTGTTTACTACGCCACAAATATAAAACAGGACACGGTTTCAAAAAACAAGTGTACAAAATAAACGTTGTATCCCCTGATTGATGTATACATGATTAACTTTCCATAAAAAATGAAAAAAGAAGTTTTGTGTTCAAAAAAATGTGCACGAGTTTCACTGTATTTCGAACATGGCTCAAGGCCCGCTATTTTTTGAGTTATTACAAAGCGAAATTTTTTCTTTCACTTAACTTGGGCATTCAACTTCCTATATGTACCGGTCAAAGTTGAATTTGAAACTTCGGCCTTCGTCACAACCCGTCACCTTTATTAATTTTACCAGCAGACCACGCCCACGCGTTGTTGTGGCTCAAAATGTATCTATTATAAATGTATAACACTTCCCTCGTGGGGAAAAGAATTTGGTTAGAGTAAAGGAAAAGGTATCCAGCTAAAAAAAGGTCTTAAACTTAATATTAACGAATAGACATAGACATATCTAGATGTAATTTGACACGCTGAATCGATTGGTGTTAAAAAAATTTACTTACGATCAACCGTTTAAAAGTTACGAACGATTTTTTATTTCCGGCTATTTGCTTCGTTTAAGAACAACTTTATTAAGAAATACGCAGGCACTCATCGATATTAACAAAACGAGTTACTTNTAACAGATGTTACTTCCTTTCACAGAAGTTAGTACATTCTCTGTTTTTCCCTTATCTGCGAAAATTCTCGCTTTGATGGGAAATGTTTACCCCTCACATATCCCCCTTTCCATCCGTTCTCACGGAGGAATCTTTGCATGATGATTGGTCGCCGATCGTGACATATAGAGGAAATTTGTCAGAATTCAAGGAGTTCATCGACAGAGCTGGAGGTGTCCGAACTCCACATGTTTTCCTCCTGATGATCAACGCCCTTAGACGAGTCACATAAAAGAATTCCCGAATTAACACTTAGAAGTTTAACTTTGACTTTGTGCACATATCGATCTCCGATGGGAAGAAGTAAATGAACTTTATCTCCAAAGTGTACTTTGCCTACAGAGAAGAAGACGAACGACAACGAAAACAGGTTGTATGTTTCTAACGATTTTGTGAGCTCTCTCTCTCGATCGCGCATAGGGTATAATATAAGTCCATATATCGTGTATCTGAATTGTCGTATTTATATCCCTCGTTCATTGATATTTGTATTTGTTTTACTTATATTCAATCATTAAATTTACTCTTGTTTGTTTTATATAAAATATGTCTCTTAATTCGAGTCTGAATCAGATCTATAAAGCAATCGCAGGCGTGTTTGTCCGCGGATCGATAAATTGACAAACTGGTGTGGGGAACCTGACGTAAGGAAGGTGATTTCGCCATCACCAACTTCCACCTTAAATATTCGGCTTAACAAAAGACCCTCCGCCACTTGTTTCCCTACGTTTGGGAAAGGCCGTTCTTTGGACGACCGAGAACTGGTCTCACCGACTAGCTGCCTAGTAAGTGATACAGGAGTAACAACCTACCCTGTACCCCAGGCTGGATCTCACACAGCCAAAGCGCCAAATGATATTTTTTACGTCAAACAAAAAAGCCACATTTGGCGTAACGTAGCCAAATCTTGCGACGTTGGAAAAAATACTAAATAAAGCTGTAGTTGTGAATCAAAAAATTATAAACCCAAGTGCAGGGAAAGGAGAAAAAGGACAAAAGATAGAAAAAAAAATAAGAAAGGTTAGAAAATTAACGGTCCATATTTGCTTAACAGAAGATCTATTTAACCTTTCTCACTTCTACATCTTTTGTCTTTTCTCATTTTCCCTCCTTTTCTCAAATTTGGGTCTATAATCCTTTGAGTCACAACTCCAGATTTATTTAGTAATCCTTCCGCATTCACACATTTCCAAGTACTGGTATTTGAAAATATTTCCTTTCCACACAAGAATAAAATATGAATAAAGGTTTAATTCTTTTTTTGAGTTTGTGCCATTGAAATAGATAAATAATAAAAAAATTAAAACATTTTGTCGGTTTTGTTTACACGTTTATTGGGCCGCATGCGGCCCGCGGGCCTCGGGTTGGACACTCCTGCTTTAAATCATGCATTTTTATTTAGTTAGCTGAAGAGGGGCTGATGCCCGAAACGTTGATGTATGGAAAAAACGTTCTAACTAAATAAAAGATTCAACTAGCCCAGTGTTGAGAAAAACGTCACTTCATTGTGCCTGTACACAACAATGAAATTGTAAAATTTTCAAAAATGCGGAGTACGTAATCGTAGATCGTACTCCGCATTCACGTGGCAAAGAAAGCGTTTGTTCAAATAAAGCACGTAATTTCGACAAACTTGTTTTTTGTTTTTTAACGTTTTTACACATCGTAACGTCAATTTGTCTTTTAACAAATAAAAATTGTAATAACCGTTCGAAAAGCGTGCATACTTGGATATTTTCCGAAATATAAAGATCTAATTTCTCCTTAACTATCAAAGTAAAATTAACATCATATTTGATAGTTCAGTAACTGATATAGGATAATTTAAAAAAAATGGAATCAGTGACGTTTCTGAGTAGGCAGTGCAAAAAAATCAGAGGCATTTCTCTAAATAGAGAACGTTCTCTAATACTATTGTACAGCGCGAGTAGCAGCCAACCATCCATATTGGATATAACGAAATCGAAGCGAAAGACGATAGACTGGTCGAAAGACAACTGTCTGCTCGTCTCTGATAAGCGAGAGAAGAGAAGAGAGATAAAGTTGTCCAGAATGGCGTTTAGAGAGACGCGATGATTTCTTGAGACATACACAAATGATTAGCCAATCAGCGACCAGCTTGTGAGAGACAACAGACGAGAGACGAAGAACAGAAAACGGCCCAAGTTTTATCGTGAAAAATTTATTATAGTTAGCTTTAGTTCTAACTATTGTCGCTAGACAGGGATAGTGTTAAAAGTCGTCCTGTGTGTCAGAATTTCAAACAAATAAATCCGTAATTGCTGTGAAACGCAAGTGGTAAAAAAACTGTTTCAATTCCTAACCCTGTCCATTGTTGGTTTCGTTAAGGGATGTTCAGTAGCTCACTTTTCTTGCAGTAACATATATGTATATATATTATTTAAAAAAATTCGTTTCATGCTTTTTCTACGTGATGTATACTTATAGCAATAAGTTTCTCTACGTGATGTACACTTATAACAATAAGTGGACAAAATAAATATTTTATTTAATGTTTACCTATAAACAAATTGATATTTATAATACTTGATTAAATATTTTACAACAGAGAGTAATACCTGCAATTATATCGAGAGTGCAATATTTCATCCATTTCAGAATATCGAATAATTCATTTTTTTGCAATTGTTTGAGTTTTTCGACTAAAACGTTTGAATGCTCCATAAATATATCTTGATCATCTTTCAGATTCCGAACCTGTACAAGTGGAGCTAAATATTTTCTTCTTCTTCTCCAATTATCGTCAGAACTTTATTTAATTAAATTCAAAAAACTGTAAACAACGATAAGTGATATGTAAACTAAATATCAAATAAAGCATTACCTGAAAAAAAAACTGTTGTATCCTAGAAGTGGCTTGAAGAAATCATAAGTAGAATCCTTATTGATTAACCTGTTGCTTTTTAACACTTCCTACAAAACGTTATACTGAATATTTACATTTGCAATGAATATATTACATAACTAGGCATGTTTGATTACCTTTGCAGATTCTGGATGTAAGAAAATAATTAATTTATGTCCAAGTATATTTATACAAACAACTTTCTCGTTTGGAAATAGCATAGATAGACCCGCAGATACATTTAAAGTTACTGAAAATTTACGAAAAAATATTTCATGTATTCATAAACAGTCAAATTACCCAATAAAATATTATTGACATACGTATCCCGATGTATGAATTGTGGTATTGCTTGTCACGTTGAGAAAATACAATGTTCCACAAAATTGGAAAAAAGGACATAGTCGGAAGATTCATTTTTAACTCCTGCCCGTTGTCTTTATTGTCTGAAAAATTAATGTCTGTTATAAATATAAAAATTGATAATAAGCAATCATTATTGCAACATCGTCAGTAGAGAATTGTTTACTGGCCGCACTCTTTGGTACAGCCCAAGAAACAAAAAAAAAAAAGAGTAAATGTTCTAGGAAGAGTTCAGGTTGAAGGTGAAATGAAGCGAGATAGGACAGAATGAAAGTTAATTATTTAAGATATTCGATGCGACCCGATGGTCACCGCGACGCTTTTTTACAACCAAAGAAAGAAAATATTTACAAAGAAAACGTATGTACAAAATTTGAATACAGTATTTACACTGAAGAGTTATCAATACATGCCGAGTTTTGAGCTTTCAGTTATTGTAGTAATACTGAAATTACTTTATTAACGTGCATCCACATGTTCGGTATTCGGCATAGTATTTGGCCAAGTGTTTATCACTTGTCCAGCATACACGTACACACATACGAGGATCTGCCGATCATTTGCTTATCGTGAGAATGAAAAATGTTCGTACGAGGTCTATAAAATCGCAATTCTAAAGCAATAAATTGTGCTGCTGCTTTTGCACTTATGAGCATTTCATATCTGCTAATGGAAAGAAACGAGCCTAAACGAAGAAACTTGTGACTGGTAACACTTAAAGCTGAAAATCATTACAAAATGAATTTCTAAATACAGTATCGCGACACTAACTGCAAAAAACACTATAAAACACTAAAACCATTAACCAAATGAAAATAACTAACTAGATTGAAAAATAAAATACAGATTGTAATTTAAATAAGTCTAAAATCCTGTTTTATTTTATTAAGTCAACAAAAAAATTAATATAACAAAAATAAGTTTTCGTATTTGCAAGTGTGAAAACACCTGTTAAATCTCTACAGAATAAACAATAAAACTTGGGTTTAATCCTAAGAAAACACTATAATAAAAGTATTAATAATACTTTAAAAAATAAGAATATAAAAAATACGTTTACATAGATAAGTCTCAGATGCATTGAAGTTACTAAAAGAAAATTGTAAATTAAGTATTATAATTTCAAACTCCAGTAACCAGTTTCTTAACTTTCCCAGAAACATTAATAACTGCGTTTGGCGCCATCTGTTTTGATCTTTTGTTTTTTTAAAAAATCGTTTTATTTCTTTAATTATTATTAAACGGCAAAAAGATTTCTATGAAAGTAGAGCTAAATTTTCTGAAATAAAAATTTAAATTGCCGAAAAGGAATAAATCCTTCATTAAATTCGACCGTTAAGTTTATTATGTCAGATAGAACACACGACATTTTATCTCTTCATACACCAGACGTGCAACCACCAAAATTTAACAGCATAAATTCACCAAACCCAGACACCTTCGTGGAAAATTTCAAAAACTCTCGATAAAAACACTAGAGTTATTTTAAGCTTCAAATCTAATAAACAAAATGCTACACAAACACGCACACACACCGTACGTACGAAAAACAAACCGAAATGTTTTTGCATTTCTCGTTGTTTCAATATGGTCTGAGTCGAACAATGTTTATAAGAAAAATTCGTTTTATTCTATTTAATATTGTCGATTGTTGTTCAATTAAAATTTGTTTAATCGAATTCTGTATAAAATCATCTTTTTGTAAGATAATGTTTCGTCTTAAAGTAATGATATCTTTAAAAATAATAATGAAAACTTTCAAACATTTACTTACTTCCAGACACAGATGAAGCGTTTCCACACGATAATAAAGTGGAATCATTTTCCAGTTGTTTCCTGTTTCTTCATTCCTTCACTATTGTATAAATCAACACAAGACAAATAACAACTAAACTTAAAAGGATTTGAAAAGTTGGTAGAAACATGATTAAGATACGTTTTGTTCAGCACTTTCCAAAGTGGTACGTAATAATTCTCTATCTACGTGTATATTACTATTAAAACATATACATCGACAAATGCCAATAAAAAACAGAATTTTAACATACGTAACCTGTAATCTACCAATCACAAAAGTTAAATATCACACTACAGCAACAGAGAGTGCTGCTATTATTTTTATCGCTTTTGAAGATTTATTCAAGGATTTTAAGTATTTAGATTAGTTTTATTTAGTTAACTCTTTCAGTATTCAAAAGTGGCATTGAAGCGTTAGTTAAGTCCTTCAAAGATTTTATTCTTTCTGGTGAAATGTTTCTTTTTCTTAGTGGACGGCCATGGCTTGCGAGTGTCAAAGTGCCAGCTTGGTGTTTGAGCTGTTCCTTTAATAGGCGATTTTCTACGGCCATTTGGACGAAGGAAACTTTCAGATGATTAAAAAGGGCAGATGCGTTCCCTATGTCGTACCATATTATTGATAAGATTTTTATTTATTTGTGTCAAATTTGTAAAGAAACAGGCATAGTAGCTTGAAAATGTTCTTGCAAGAATAAATAAGTTTTGAAAAAGNTGTTTTTAAAGGTTACAATAGAATTGGAATATTGAACATATAGGTAACAAACAAATTTAAAGTCCAATAAAAACATATAAATTAAGTAGGATTTAGAAACATGTAATTCTGTTAAAGATGGCTGAAAATATTATCTGGTTAAGGCAGAGCATTGCTTGAGCCTTTTCTATGTGACTTACAGAATTGTGTTCATTCTTGAAATTTGAAATATTAATTTTTATGAAAGTTTGCTATTTTCAATTAATTATGATGAGGAATCCAAAAATGCAATCAAAAGAAGGGTGATCCATGACCTCAATTTTGAGATACAGTAGAGATCAAAGAGAAAACGTCTATGTTGCCTCATGCAATTGAGCATACCTAACAGAATTTACGGATGGAATAAATAAGAAAACAGCATTACATGCATTTGATGCAAAATGGGCATTAAAAATAAACAAAACATAAGAACAAAGCAGTTGACACTAAGCAAATGCCACACGTTTATGCCGACAAGTGTAAGGATTGTCTCTTTGTGACTGATAAGTGTATTGCCTTCTCATGTGGCCAACAACCGTTTTTTTGTTGCATGCATGTATTCGAGTGTGTGCCATTACATATACTTTCAAAGAAGTGTCAGTGCTTGGATTAGATGAAACAAAAGATAAAATATAGTATTAATACTGATTTTAAAAATTTCAATTATAAAAACACAGCACTTTGTCTCAATTTTATCATGCTATGACAAAGTCATACAGTGACCTAATATATTTAAATATTGTTCAAATATATACACTGGACGACAAAAAAAATAACGCACCATGAAGGACTTGTTGGATTTGAATAAAAATTGGTATATGACATCGTCATTGCTAGACAGATATATGATTGCAACCATAAAACAAAAACATACTTTATTGTGCAGTAATATGCAATACAGTGCAGGAACTAATATCCTGTTGGGCCGCCTCTAGCGCGGATACAAGCTGTGATACGCCTCGGCATGGAGGCATAAAGGTCGCGAATAATGTTCTGAGGCATATCTGTCCATGCATGATGCAATTGGGACTCAAGATGAGTCAGATCCTGTGGCTGTCGCAGCTGGCGACCCAAGTGGTCCCACACATGTTCGATTAACGATAAATCTGGAGATCATGCAGGCCAAGGAAGTGTGGAAACGTTATGTAGGCATGCTTGGGAGACCGCTGCAGTATGTGGCCGGGCATTATCCTGCTGGAATATGCCTGTCGGAAGCCCTGCCATGAGGGCAACACATGTGGCTGGAGGATGTATTGCACATATCGTTTGGCTGTGAGGGTAGTACGCATGACAACTAGAGGTGTCCTACTGTCGTATGTTATGGCTCTTCACACCATAACACTGGGGGTTGGGCCCGTGTGCTGCTCCACGGTATAGGCCGGATTGACACCTTGACCAGCGGGCTGCCATACTCTCACACGGCCATCGTGAGCCCCCAAACAAAAGCAGGATTCGTCGCTGAACACAATATGCTGCCAGTCGGTAGCGGTCCACGATTGTCATGCACGACACCACTGCAGACGGAGGCGTCGGTGGGTGGCTGTTAACGGTAGAACACATACTGGGCGTCGGGAGATCAATTCGCCTTCTACTAAGCACCTGGAAATGGTGCGGCTGGATACACTGTTCCGTAATGCAGGTGCCATTACTGCATGAATGGTAGACGATGAAGCTGTAGGCGCTGTCCGTGCTTGACGTACAATGAGACAATCCTCCCTTCTGGTGGTCTGTCGATAGCGTCCGGAACTTGTTTGCCGTTCGTGTGTACCCCTACTTACCCACTGCTCATAACACATCCTAACAGTTCTATCAGAACGGTTCAGATGGCGGCCAATCCGGCAGTATGACCATCTTCCTCTCAATCCAACAATGCGACCTCTCTTAAACTCACTTAACTGAGTGTAAGGCTGTCGAATGCGTCGTAGAGGCATGTCTGTCACTCAATGAAGTCAAAACCATGAATAAAAGTGCAGAACATATGCACAAGTCGTCACAGCGTGCACCTTTATACCAGGCAGCGGAAACATTTTTTCCCCTCTGGTGGCGATATAACATAAGAACCTACTCTCAAAAGCTAATCATTTACATATCTAGCTAAGATGATGCAACATATCAATTTTTATTCAGATCTAACAAGTCCTTCATGGTGCGTTATTTTTTTTGTCGTCCAGTGTAAATAGATTCACTGAAGCTACAAAATTGTCATATTCTACTGTTACAAACACCGGTGACTTCCAAAAAGTAATTTTCAGTTACGGAGAAGACTTTTTATTTTAGGCTGCGCTTCCGCAATAAAGTTCAAACTGGATAAAAATGTCCTTTGAAGAAAACACTTCTGCCAAGATTTGATTTTAATGAACTTTATTGTTAAATTTGTTTTGTTCTGTATTTCCGTGTATTAAATGATTACTATCAAAGTTTTGAAATTTGAAAAAACATTTATTGATTAACTAAGTCTAGATTACACAAATCTATATAATTGCTAAGGTTAAATGCGATTATAAGCTATACTATTTACACAAACTGGGAAACTAATCCCTAGTTCCAGAGATAAATTTTCAAGTTCTAATAGCCCCTAAATACCTCTCGGACGTAACGAAGAATCGATATGGCAAACGTCGTCTGTATGGAAGAGGTAGGCGTCCTCGGTATCTTCCAACCAGTGTCTTCTTTTTTTTTTGCTGGATCAGGTTCGCTATATGAAGATCCGTGAGTCAAGGTGGCACTATTAGCAATTATAACTTCCTATGACGATACGTGCCGAGCTTCCAGTAGCTCGCAGTTTTATACTATTGTTGTGGGAAAGTTGTCGCGTGATCGTCAAATGTTGACGTTGACGAAGCATTTTTGTCAGCAAAGTGCNAAATTTAATAAACTATCACAGCAAACAAAATAAACTGATGTGCTCTTTAAAACCACGATTGTAAGAAACAATCTCAAAAAGTATAAATATAAGAAAGTGGGCTAATTGACAGAATGCAGGCATATTGCGCTAAGACTGTGCCAATTATTCAGAATCCCACAGAATAAAGGTTTCAAGTTTAACACGAAAGACTGACAAACGACACAAAGTTATTGTTCAGGTAACGTTAAACATTCCGTGGTAACATTAGAAAAGCGAACAAAATGTACGATGACTGCTTTGATTTTAGTAGATGCTATTATGGCTACGATTTCAATAACCAAACAAGATTACAAAGAAAAAAACTCTTTTAAATATTTGGAAGAGGAATTACACCTAAGACAATTACCACGGTTTCTTACAAACATTAAATTAATAGAAAGATTGGCTGGTGTAATATTAAGTGAAATTGACAATATTAATTAAACTAGTCATACCAAAGATAAACGAAAAGTACCGGCATTTGAAAGCTGTAATTTGAATTGTCAGAATCCAACGTTTATTCCTCTATTAATGTACAGTAGAACCTCGATTATCCGCCCTTCTATTATCCGGATTTTCGATTATCCGGATNTTATTCCTCTATTAATGTATTATATAAAATAATTAAGTATTAAAATACTCATGTGTTAAACGGAGTAAATGTGCATGACACAACCGACAAAAATGCGTTTTGTCATTGTAAGGATCTGATGCTAATAGATTAAAAAGAATAGCAAAACGTCACTTCACGTAATAGACGATCGACCAATAAAATGTTAATATTTAAACATTGGGCTTATAATTTTATAAATTCTCGATATTTGAAATAAAACCTTTAAAGGGACCACAAAAGAGGTGGTCGGTTGTACAAAGAACTGTTGAGGATACGCAGACATTTTCTACATTTTCCGCTAGCTTTATGTTGCGAAAATCCTTCTCGTTGTAAATCTAATCGAAATTGCAGAATTTGAAATTGCCAAAACGATCCAATCAATTTATTTAAAGTTTAAGACTTCTGTACCGCGGACAATAAATATTTTAAATTTCGTCCAAATCTGAATGTCGGTCTTGGAAATATTAATCATCAAATTTGGCATTTTAATATTAAAACGTGTGGCTGAGCTCTAATATAGAGCGCTGTAGCGCAGTCAGATCACTTCTTTCGTGTTAAATTAATTATATTTTAAAAATTAAAAAAAACAAAAGTATTCAATTATTGACTTACCTCCAGATACGCACAAATTCTCTCCATATTTGTTCGAAGTCAAATCGTTTTCTTGTTGATTCCTTCCGTTTCTCTTTTTCTTTCGTGTTAAATATGTCACAAAAAGAAAAATAATAACTAAACTTAACAGAATTTGGAACAAACTCAACAGACACATGGTAAATATTTTTCTTGATATGCAGTTTTCGATGCGGTACTGTATGTTATAATGAAATATCTATGCGTAAGACAACAAGCGCCGAATAATGCCAATCACAATCAGTTTTTTCCACGTAATTAACAGTCTGCCTATTATAGAAGACTAACTTCACACTACAACGAAACTTAACTTCTCTCATTTCTTCCCTCGAGGTTGGATAATCCAATTAATGTTTCATATTAGTTACAGCACATTTTCATTTGAAACGGAGTCGTAATTTGACTACATTTTGATAGTAGTTATATAATAAGTAAATAATACTTTAATTTATTTTATGGTTAAGTTATTAAAGGTAAAGATGTTACCTATACCTAAGACAACAACTACGTCATAACCGAACCGGTTCTGTTATTAAGCAGTGGTATTTTACTTCCATTTTTTTTCTTTTTTACTTTTAAAATAATTTTTTCATTTAAAATTTTTTCTCGCTTTACAAATTTTCTGTTTAAAATGTTAGTTTAGAAAAATGGAAATGAAAATTTTACCGAATACAAAAATTTTTCTACAATTTAATTGTACAGTGTAGAACATTTACCTTCGTCAAGACGAAGATTTCACGTAAAATCAAATTTAACATGAAAACTTTTATACCGCAATTTTATATTCATGTTTACCTATACTGAGTTGTCCATTTATTATGGTCCCGAGAAATATTTAGTAAAATACATGTGCAACGAGAAAATTTATAAGAATAAAAGTTATTTATTGTCGAGTTGCCCTTTTAAATGTTATGAAAATTAAACAATTTCATTTTCTTTGCAGTCAATGGTAGCAAAGGTAGGAGCGAAATGGACTGAATTAAATTCCTGTAGTTTTTATATTGATTATAATTGTTTTCGTTACACTTAAACAAATATAAGAATGCTTACGATCAAGTACGTGACATCGTCTGTAAATGATGTAATAATAACGTCATAAAACATAAAACACATCAAATTTTAAGATTTATATCAGTCCCTGTAGTAAGGTGAAATGCAACTATAAATGAAAATACCGCCTTATGTGTGAAACAATTGAACTCACGCATACCAGGATTGGAGATTTATATGCCTCATCAACAGCACGCCCATGTAAAGGTTTCGTTGTATCTTGTATCAAATATAAAATTATTTGCAACTTTTCTATAATAGTCCTTTTCGAAAAATATTTTTTTTTTTATATTGAATTAACTTCAACCCATCCCTCGAGAATGCATTGCCTTATTCAATTAATAGAATTCATCACTCGTGCTCTGTTCGCGGTAAACAACCTTCGGGGACAATATTTTTTAATAAAATTTCCTAAAAACGCACAATAAAATTTCACAATAGATTTGCATATTTAGAAAAATTTTCAATTCATTTCGCTAGTGTTTTTCCAGGTACATCATACTTTTTGCTGATAACAACAGAGACATACAGTTCATCTTTTAATCAGTAACACTTTTGTAGAAAATAGCAAAGGTTATTTCAATATTTAAAAAAGGGAAATTAAACTGATACAAAAAAAAAATACAGAGGAATTACTATTCTAAATACCATAGGCCTGTATATTTAGTAAAATAATAAAGAATAAGTTAGTAATGGAAGAACAGTCAGGTTTTAGAAAAGGAAGGTCGTGTATTGGTAACATTCACAATAAACAAATAAGCGTCCACCAAATTTATGTCTCTTTAGACATAAATTTGAAAACCATTTGGCTTTTGTAAATAAGTATTATAAATCAACCATAAATCTGTACGCAGGTTGTTTACTTTCGTTTCTTCTCTACAGATGGCGCAACTTCATAACATGTGTCATTGTTTAGTATTTATAATTCTCTTCATTGTTGTTGTCGTTATTAATTAATATTAATTTTAATACTCCTATATTATTTATTAATGTTATTAATTATTATGTTGTCCTAAGTCCAATTGTTGCTCAGATGGCGCTACTTCTTTCTATTCTATGTTGCCATATTTTATTTAACAGCTTAGTACAATTGAACCTCGCTTAACGAGCACTACGAATAACGAGAAAATCAAATGTTTTAAAAATGACTCGATTAACGAGCGAAGTTTTTCAAAACGAGTGAAAAGGTAAGGGAAAGTCCTGGATTGTGTACATCAGGGTCTATTAAACTGCATCTCGGTTGTTTTTTCAACCCAGGAAATATCCCGGAAAATTCTTCTCATCCCAGGAAATATCCTGGAAAATTCTTTTCATCCCAGGAAATTTCTTGAAAATTCACTATTTTCTTATTTCCTGCCTATGGAGGAGATAACGCGGGCAAAGCTTATTTTATATTCTATTGGATGTTGTTTATGACATCAGAAAATTTTAAAATTTCGTGATGTATTTGAATTTTTATGGTAACTGATGCACAACAGTCTATAAACCTGTCTTCCCCTGCTATCTGTATGAAAATATTCAGCAACTTTCTATTAACAGATGTTCTGAAGGACATTACGCTAAGTACACCGAACTGTGGCGTGTGTCAGGTGATCCGTCGCAATTTTTAGTTATGTGAAAAACAATTCGTTTCTAATAAAGGAAATTAAGTTATATGCTAAAATGTTTGAGAAATGTATTTTTCATAAATTGATGTATTAAAAGTTTTTTTAATTTTTCGTGGAAGTTTTTCCTGTAAAGCACAAAAAACAATGTTAGTTTCATGAGGTTAAGTTTAGCATATAATATAAGTAATAACACAAAAATTTTAAAAAATTATCAGAAAATAACGTAATACAAGCGAGTCTTTACAGTAACACGTTCAGATGTGTGTAGAAAACCTAGTTCCCCTCAGGCTGTTGTTGGGAACAACCCGCGAAACTTTACAAGCAGCTGTTTTCAAGGTCATCTGTACTGATGTGTATCTGTACTGAAGCTTGTAAGCTTGTATCAGATGTCTCTTTGCCAGTATTGTGTTACATGACAAATAATAAGTTTCTAAATAATACATTATAAAATAAATAAAGATTTATACTTAAATTATTTATAAATTTGTTTTATAAAATGGTCTATTATAAATTATTCTGATTTTTTGTCGAAGCGTATCGTAAATCTTTTTATATGAACATATAAGGCTAGAAACTATTATAGAATAAGTATTATTGTGATATAAATAATTTTTTGTATTTGTGTAAAAATATTCATATAAAAAAGCTTTTATAATAAAAGTTCTTTGACACTCCTGCATGAAATTGTAAAATCCTAGAAGAAAACAAAATAACAGGATTGTCTAGAGTAATTTCTTCTTATCTTTATGTATCGATTGTTTTGTACATATTATTGAATATTTTGTTGCAGTTACTATTTTTTATTATATTTTTATCTAAAACCATTTGATCTAATTTTATCTATAAAACACAAATTTACAATAGTAGGTTTTTCGAATTATTCATATTATAACAAAAATATTTTAGTAAAAGAAAATATGCTATTCATATTTCTATAAATTTATATACCTATATATTACATATATTTACCTATATACCTATTTACAAGTTTCTTTCCAGAATTTATGACTTTTTATTTCCTTTGAATAATTGTACAATATCTCATTCTTAGTCTTGATCTCGGTGTGTCAAGTAGTGCTTTAGTTTTTTGCGTGCAATTTTTGTGTATTTGGATATCTGTCAGCCAGTTGTTCTGCATTATCCAGTAAGTTTATGATAATTATATTTATTCCGGAGATTATTATCTAATTTTTAGCGCGTAAGTAAAAAGTAAGACAGTTTTTAGAATAATCCTTCTCAAATCGCGTTGCTGCCCGATTGCACTTTGATCACATGGCGTTTTACAGACATCATTTTTTTTCATAAAATTGTAGTTATTGGCTTCGCTAATGGGCACAAGTATAAAAGCTCGCGACTGACAGACGGTATTCGAAGCGGGAGGTTCGGAATTTACGGCTGGTTCGAAGATTCAACTCAAAGGTATCGGATATCGTAGGTCAGGCTTTCGTGAAGAGACTCCCCCGAGAGGGGGAAGAAAGCATATTTTTGTGTTGGGATAATTGGTCACGTGATCGGTTGTTATAGGAGATAAAAGTTATAGGTGTTCCCGGGACCTAAAACAAGTGACGAAATTTGGATGCTAACTATGTACTTTTGTGCAAGTCGAGCTGCAAGCTGTGTGAGAACAATAGAATGTTGATAGTTATGGAACGAGGGTTTCAAATGTTCCCAGCTAAGATCGTTTTTTTTTTTTCAATTTGTTATATAAAACAAGTAAAATAATTACATTTTTAGAATAATAAAATTTCGGATCTCACATTTCTAACAATCCATAATGGACGTTGCTCTAGTGGCATCGCTTATGGGACTAGGAAGATGCGTTACTATGTCATGCTGCTTTGTTTTTGTTAGTAATTTTTGTTGGTGAAGTTGGATAAGCTGAGCGATCAGGGATGTAAACGGGATACAGACGAAACTTCTATATGTCTTTATTCTACGAAGACCTACAGATACACTGGATGTTAGAAAAATAGCAATAATTCAGAGGGTCATAGGCAACGAGAAAAAATAAACAGCGTCATCGTACATCGCATTCTATCTTTCAGGAGACCAGGAGATAAACTTCTGAACACGTGACAGCCATATTCCTAACAGTTTTTCCTAGTTGCGATGTTGGGAATTATTCCAGCAGGTACTAAAATCACACCCTATATAAAACATGCTCTCACCTTGTTAAAAACTTGAAGGTATCAATAATTCTTTTTCATCAAGCTGTTCTTCCTGTTCTGTATCAGTGTCATTATCTCTTGTTTCACAGATATCAGGTTTACCTTCAGATGATACGTCATCATATATAATATTTTCCATATCCATGTCTGAGAGTAAAAAGCGTGCATGATCCATATTGATGCAATTGATAACAACGCTGTTTGAACACTTTTACTGCACTAACAAAAGTACAAATTCAAACGAATTACATAGAGATTCGCTGAACTTTGTACATATCTTATTTCAGTTAGAGACATCTGTCTTCTTTCAAACAAAACAAACTGCAGCTATCTATCTAGGGCGGGGGAGAAGTTATTGCCATAATTTACACTACGTCTCAAATTACTTAGCCAAAAGAGGAGTCGATTGTTATCGTGAAGCGAAGAGTCAAAGTTTATCAACGTATATTTCTGCTTCAAATAGTGAAGATTTGACGCTTTTCGTATATTTTTTCCACACTTCATACAATAATACACTATAATAAGCGATTAGATGATTTTTTCTTAAGATTACACAATATTCGGGAGAAATAAGTTTCCTGGTTAATTTTTCAGCTAGAAGCTTTTGTTAAGAAATCTTGTCTAAGTAAAGTCAAATAACATGCAAAGTAGCAAAAATACGCTCTAAAATCTATATCTATATCTATATATCTATATATTAAAATGGACGTATGTGTCCCTATATTTCACTTTTCAGCCAAAACTAAACATCGCACGTGAATGGTGTTTGTATGTGGTAGTAGCCCCAAGTCTCCATTCGTGCACTATGGTGGTTGCGTATCGATAGCTATAAGAGTGCGAGAGATATAGGCTTGAAAGTGGTTAAAAGTGGAAGATTTTCTATTTCGATTTTGAAAATTTTCGAATTAGAATTTGTATTCGAATTGGTTCTATTATAGAACGATTGTAAACGTTCCAGAAAATTGATCAAATTAAAAATAGTTCGTTTGACTGGACGTAAAAATTCTCTAATTAGTCTGGAAACGGGGGACCTAATTCTTGCATTTTGTGAAAACGAGTAAGATTGGCTATAATGTAATTATGTTAATTATCACTATCGTTACTTTTTGCCCACAAATAAACACCCAGCAAAGCGGGTCCTTGCAGCTAGTAAAGAATATAGTTAATTTTTAACGTTTGTTTACATTTTGACTTTGAACATGTGGGTTGGTTCTTCGCGGGAAAATCCAGACCAGATGATTCTGAAAAACTCTCATTTGTTGAACTTGATTCTGTCATAATATAAATTACTAATTAGAGCGTAGTAGGCGTAGAAACAAAGATTTTAAAGCTAATTAACAGCAAGAACATCTCCCACAGACTTACTATAGGGAGGTGGAGTTTCCTGGGAATATTTATTACTAGATAATTTTAAAAACATATTTACATGCCTAAATATTGTCGAATTGCCTAATTTATTGTCAAAAACGTTAAATTAGTTCATTAGAGCTAAAAAACGATTTAAAAAGCGAATTTATTGTGATTGTTTACGTTTTACTTCAAAGGTTGAAGGCGGGACTTTTCGCAGCAATTTTTCCTTTCACAACTCTGTGATTAGTTACAGTAATGTGAACAAAGACAGAAGATACCCAATAAAATTTTAGAAGGAGTTTCCTTTTCATTGTTTTCAACCAACTACGATGATTTACTGTAAATGGTAGGGGAGTGTATTTGCTGCAGTATTTATGGCCCAGGGGTGGTAACAAAACATTTATTCGCTTAAACAAAGTCAATCGACTTACAAAAGAGAGAATCAAAGCTGCGATCTCTGGAATAGTCGAATATAACGCAAATTAATTGAATTTTTTGATTATTTCTTTTTAAATTTAAAATTTTCGAAACGTAGCAAAAATGAAACTGTTAGATATATATGTTTTAGATCAAACAAAAGAAAACAGCACCTTTGTAAACACACGTAAATGATTTTACCATCTATTTACATATTCTTTATAAAAGACAGACAAACAGAATAATGAAAATTTATAAAGCTACAAGTATTTAAAATTGCAGCCCAAAAACAAAGTTGAAATTAAAAAATATATATTGAAAGAAAAGAATTTATAGGGAAAAAGATGCACCGCAATGGTTGCGATGGACGATAGTGATTATCGCGAGCCTGTTTTTTCTGCCGAATTTTTTCTTACCTGATGGCTCGCACAGCGTTTGTGAGACGCTGACAGTTTTTGACTTTTTTTTGCGAGTAAACTCGACGCGCACTAAAAATGTTATTTATTGCATTTTTTGCAGCTCGAAAAAATTAGAAAACTTAAATATTTTGAAATGATTTGAAAAATTTCGGAAAAAATGCTGCTAAAAAAACTGTCACCGAGCGTCTCACACACGCCATGCGATTTGGGAAGGAATTTATTTTTCTTATTTCTAGAGTTTATTGACAAACTTTTCTCCTATTGTTGGAGTCAAGTTTTCCACCTTATCTTAGTAATTAAGTTCATAATTCTATTTATTCTGGTGAATATTCTGTAATTTTTAGCGTATAACAGAAAAATAAGACGGTTTTTAGAATATTTTCCTTATTTGTAGAATGTCTGATAGTGACGATACTTACATGGCGATCTCTAAGAGCGGATCAGAGTCTTACATCCCAAGCATAGACTATTCTAGCAGTTCTGACGAATCAGGAAGAGATGCTGCTAGATCGTTCTGTGATGCTGACACCAGTACTTATCCAACGCCTCCTCCACGGTTTTTATTCACTGGCATTCCTGGGTGTCAATTTTCTAGAATTCAAATAACTGAACCGTTGGATTACTTTAATTTTTTTTTTGATAACGAGTTGGTGAACGAAATTACTACAGAGACGAATAGATACGCCCTATCGAAACCCCAGACATCCAGGATCCAGTGGAATCCTGTTTCCATAGAATAAATGTTAATGTTTTGTAGTGATATTGCAAGGAATAATTCATAAACCGGATGAGAGGATGTATTGGACCACGAACGAAACACTTTCCACTCCAATTTTTCGAAGATAAATGTCAAGAAATCGTTTTTTGGAAATAAAACAAAATTTTCATTTTAGTAATAATCAAAATTATAATCCGCGAACTCATCCAAACCCTAAACTGAATAAAATTTGGCCAATAGTTCAAAATTTTCGCGTCTGTGTGTTCCAGAAAGGGATATAGTGGTGGATAAAAGTTTGATGCTATCCAAAGGACGTCTTTCGTGGAGAAAATACATGCATCTCAAACGGTCTCGTTTCAATGTGAAATTCTACATGTTATGGGAGTCCTCATCAGGCTATTTGTATAATTTTATAATTTATACCGGAAAGAACACAGTTTTCAACGAAAAATGTACAGATATGCCTGTAACATCAAAAATAGTATTATCATTAGCGGACTCGTTGTTAGGCAAGGGCTATTGTCTAACAGCAGATAATTTTTATTCTTCCCCACATTTAGCTGATTATCTGGTTACGGTCCAAACGGATTTCTTCGGAACTGTGCGGACGACCAGACAACAAGTCCCGGCTGAGGTTAGAAATAAAAAATTGAAAAAGGGAGAAACAGTGGCGATGCAGAGAGGTAAAGTGATGATTATGAAGTGGCAAAACAAAAGAGCCGTCACTTTACTCTCTACGGTCCACAACCCAACAATGGTAAGCAAAGAAATTCATGCCGGTAAAATAGTTGTAAAGCCACAGGTTGTTGTCGACTATAACGACACAATGGGAGGTGTTGATGTTTTAGATCAGCATCTTCGAGATTATCCAGTGGCGAGAAAAGCAGAGAAGAAATTTTACAAAAAAGTATTTTTTCATTTGTTGGATATTTGTACGTTTAATGCTGGATATTTGTACGTTTTGTATGAAAAAAATGGTGACGTAATGGATCATCTACAGTTTAGAATAAACGTTAAAGAAAGAATTATAGAGGAGTATCACACTGAAACGAGGGTTACAAAACATGGTCAGCTGAGAATTCCAGGTTCGAGAATTCCAGGTCCACTTAGACTTATGGAAAGACATTTCCCGGACCTTCTGGCGACCGACAAAAAGGAAGCTCCCACTAGATGCTGTGCCGTATGCAAAACTAAGCATGACAGTGCAGGGAAAAAAATAAGAAAGGAGACGAGATACTATCGCAAAGTTTGCGATGTGCCTTTGTGTGCTGCACCGTGTTTTCAGATATACCACACAGTGGAAAAATTTTTTAAAAATGTACTCTTATTTTTTTTTAAACTTACTCTTACTTTTTAATAAAATTTATTTAAAAATATTTCATCATTACGTTTAACTTATGTTGCNGATACCTTACTTATTTTTAACTTTAAATAATATATAAATATATATTTTTATTAATAATTATGAAATTATAATTTTTATTTACTTATTTTATAGTATTTCTTTATGCGTAAATGTATTACTTTATATCACGTTATTATTTTTATTTTTCAATGGTATAAATAATATTGTATTTTATTATTGTAATCATTTAATATATGTTTTTATATCAATAAATTTATATTCATGTTATGTTTTGTCATGTTTTTGTTTTTAAATTATTTTTAAAGCTAACCGACGAATGGCATCTTTTCTGCACGCTAGCGAAGCATGCAGGAAAGCCACCGATGCAGGCTGCGGGTAGCCCCTGTAAAGTTGGCTATCCAGAGGGAAAGCTGCCATTTAGGAACCAATTTTTGCCAAATTTGAAAAATCGAAAAAACCACTTTTTTCAATTGAAATGAAAATTTTTTTAAGTAATAATAATGACTGGGCTTTTAAAAAAGATTTTTTTATTAAAATGGTCGTTAAGGGGTTAAACAGTTACTATTATTAAGGTAATTTTTTTATTACTTTCGTCAAATACATAAAATATCATTAGCGTTTTACACATGTTCCACTACAGTTAAGCAGAATAACACCAGAACAACGAAAATCACACCATTCGTCCTTTTTGCAATCTGAATCACGTTTACAGCTCGGAGGACTATAAAATTCGAATTTTATCTATATTATAAATATCTAATGGTTACAAAAATAAATACATAAATAAATGAAACTGGACTTACGATTTGAAGTTACTCCGTTTCTTCCATTCTGTAAGCAAAAAATAAATATGACAATTTAATCTTTTCCTTTTTCTTTGTATAGATATTATTGATAATAGAGAATTCCTACCGAGAAAAGAAGGGTAGCAGATAACAGTTGTAGCAAGTAGGAAAAAGATAAAGTAAACCGATAAGGCCATCTGAAATTAAAGTAAAATTATTTAATTAAAATAAAACATCAAAAATAATACAATACATACTTATATATGATGACCCAAAATTCAGTTAACCGAAAACTAGTTTCGGAACTCTTACGAGTGAATTTTTCTGGCTCCAGTACAATTTTGTAATCTTTCATAAGCATAAAATCAAAACGTAACAATTTACTGTATGTGGTTTTTATGTATAGTGTCGACTATACCATCACTGCTATGTATCACTGCTATTAGTTTCGTGTGCGTCATATAAGTACTTTCGCTTTTACTATCTCGAAATGAATAAAATTCTTTTAGAAACTATCTTCTTGTGATAGGTGAAACTGAGTACATTGCTCAATATGCACGATGTATTCAGTTTTGGTTAGCGACAATTGCCAGAGATGTGGATTCTTACAAACGTCACACAAAGACAGAACTAGCAATTATTCGTATTATTTCATCACAACGTGAATATTTTTCGTTTTGTATAGTATGGACTCCAGTTGACATTAAATCACAGCCAATTATTATTTGTATTTTTTTCAATTTCCTTATGAATTCTTGCCATTAAACAAATTTTTAATGTTTATTTCATGTTATCAGAACAGGAAGGTGAAATTTCTTATAATTTCGATGTTTTTTTCTGCATCATTCAGATTCTCTTACTATTATCTTTAAACTATAATCTTTTTTTCAAATGTTTAAACATTTACAACTTTTATTCGTTTTATTCATTTGTTATACAACATTGGAAAAATATCTTATTATTTGAAAGAAAATGTAGAGAAATATGCTAATATGTAGGCCTACACAATATATATGTATGATTAACAAGTATAACAAGTGTACATAGTGTAACGTTTATTACACATGATGTGTAACAAACATTTTATTGGTAAGTATCAATAAAGTTTTTATTATACAACTTATTTCTTTAAAAAGAATATTAACACAAACCGATGGATACAGAAAAATAATATACATAAATGAACACAGAGTAACCAGAGAACTAAGCAAAGGCAGAAATATCTTAAAACATAAAATAAGAATATGAATTATTAAAAAATTACAATGGAGCATTGTCATAGCAAATTTGCATCAAAGGACCCTCTGCAGGTTTAAGCATAACAACAAAATATATCTTAAACAATCGGCCTACGGATCACCCCCCGAACGTCTGTCGTATATATACATTGAAATAAACATTGTGACGATCTATTTTCCAGATTGAAATTTAAAATAAATGTGCTCCTAACAGAACTCTGAGCATAACTTTCCAGATTTTGCACTCAGACTTTATATTCTTGTTAATAAAATTTTCAATCTCATCCAATAAAAAAAACATTAAAATGCTTAAATATTTAAATTCAAACATACGAAAATAAAAAAATATTTATATATCTTTTTGTTATAGAAAAATTATAATATTTAATTCAAAGTGTACAATGTTATAAATTTTATTTGTTCTGTTTGAATGTTATCACACAGCCTTACTGACAAGTCAGTATAAAAACAATATAAATAAATAAACAATACAATTAATTTTAAGCATATTCATAGTAGAAAAATATTCGAATATTTAATGTAAAAGAAAAAAATATTAGAAGAAAATAAATTTAATTTCAGTAGTTTATTCTATCAATTATTGTTAAAAAGTGTAAACTTTTGAAAGATTTTCACAACAAATATGAATTATTTAATGCTTATTAAATTCAAATAATTCACACAATACTTACCTTTGCACGTGTTTGAGTTTGTTACGTTCTTGCTTCTTATTGGAAATGCTATAAAAAGGAATGAAGTGCTTGAAGCGCTCTGTTGTATGAAAATTAAACATTTTAAAGGGTGATATAAATAGAGGTGTTGTGTGACAAAATATCTGTTTGTCAAGTTATCATATGTTCATTGATAAATAAAATTTCAATAAAAATTGTAAATTGAAATGCGAACACGATTATTTAAAATAAAATTTAATTCTAAGATTTATTAAACATGCAAATATTTTAGAAATAAAGTATTTTGTTGCCTTTATCCGTTATTTAATATATATATATATATACAGTATATTATATTATATTGCAGAAAATAACGGATATAGCTTGTTCTCCCGTTGCTCTAAATATTTGTGAGATTGCCTACGATATGTTAACACTTCCTATTGTTAGCCTAAATATTTGTGTAAACTTCTTGGATATCTTAACCTGTCTTGCTGTTACCTCAAATATTTGTGTGAATTGTTCAGTTCTCGTAATTAAATCACAAATATATTTTTTTTTTTATTTTAGACGTATCGCAATAATAATTAGTTTTAACAAATCAAGCAATTAATAACAACAATTATCTTATTTTTATGCATTACTCTAATACTTATAAACACTTAATAATACTTAAACACTTAAGTTATACATATTTTATTTAAAAGATATTCGGAATTACTATCATAACTATCGTTATCAATGTTAGGAACTAACATTGATAACGATAGTTATGATACTCTTGTATTCTAAGAACTTTTTCCCTACTGTTAATTTCTTTCGTCGCATATTAGAAAAATTGCATGTTTTTCTTCGGTATTTACGTTTAATACCTATAGTTACAGGTGTGTGTATGTATAATAAAGTTGTAGTATATTTAATGAGAAATCTGTTGTTTACTATCACATAATTTCTGTATATTAGTGTGAGATCCGGAATTTTAGTAACGAAAATCACGCTCTGTTATTAACTAAAAATTTTAATTTATTCGCTTTCGTTTATGTAACGGATTAGAAGAAAAAAACAATCTTAGCCGGGAATGTGTAAACCTTCCTGTCATAACTATAAACATCTATTGTTCTCTGCAGAACTTGCAGCTCATCTTGCAGAAAAGTTTATATTGAACAGAAACGTACTCGACAAAATAATTATTCAAGTAACAAACACCTTATTTTTTGCCAAGAGAGTTTTATTAAAAAAACTAACGTTTTCAAGTTTTTTAATAAAGTTTATAGTTAGCATCCAACTTTCGTCACTCGTTTTAGGTCCCTGGGACACCTATAACCTTTAACTCATGAACATCCGATCACGTGGTGGAAATTCACCACAAAAAGCTATAAAAGACAGTTCTTATCCCCTCTCGGGGGAGTCTCTTAACGAAAGCCGGACCGACGACATCGCGCCGATTCTCCGAACCCGCCGAATTCCGATCTACGATCTTCGATATCAGATCAGCGCCCAAGTCGCGAACATATATATTTTGTGCCTTAGTTGGATTAAAACCACTTTTCCTTGGACATTTATGTGCCTACATGGACTTAATCGTCTAGGAACTCTAGAAAGAGGTATGAAAAAGCGTGTAACTCTCTCTCTCGAGCTGTTAGGCGGTTTTAGAAAGCAATTTGTGTAGTCTTTTGTCTAATTCGCTTATTTTAATAAATCGTTGTTATATTTGGTAAATATGGTAGACTCCTTTACTCGATCACGCCCTTCACCTTATCGTCGACCCCCGATTCTCTCCCTCCACTCGCCTGACATTTGTGGGTCCCCATCCTCGGGATTGGGTAAAGTAAATTAGCCATCTTGACACGTGAACGGGAGACCTACAACCTTCCCGCTGGTTCACATTAGGTTCATATTCTGTATTTATTACTTTAACGCATTTGGCAGTCAATTCATTTCCATGTTTATTTCTATTGGTAGATTACAAAATTCATTGAAGAAAACAATTATTCACACGAATATGTAGACCCAAACATTATTAAAACAACATTAGCAAGTTTATTCATTGATATGAAATTTTTGTTAAAGAATCCCATATGTTTGTTATAATATTTTCAATTTTAAGTGTGGGATCATTATTATCTGCGCTACTTTCAGACATTTTTTTTCCTTTATAAATCATGTTTACAAACTTATTTTTCCACATTATGCTGCTTTGAAATTCAACGAATTCCATTTCTAAGTCATGGATATTTGTTCACATAAATTCGGTTAACTTCGTTGTTCCGAATTCCATTTTATATGGATATAAAATAAAGTGAAATATATTTTCCAAACATTTAAATTGATTAAATCTCTCCTCTAAAACTTGTTTTATTTTCTGTATTATCATTAAATATTTTTTAGTTGCATTTTCTTGAATGTCAAGCGTATTTTTAAAAATTATTGTGTTTTGAAAATGATTTTGTAATTGATGATAATATTTCATGATTTTCATTTCCAAATCCACAGTAAAGATGTCAAGTTTTGTCATAAATATTTTAATATTTTCAAACATCCTTAATTAAAAGAGTTTGTCCATTTTCTTGAACTTTTTTATTTTTTTTATTAAAATGCTGAGTGATGTCGCATAAGAACATTAAATCATTTAACCAATCTTTATTTGAAAATTTCTGAAAACTATTGTTTTTTTTATTCAAAAATAGCTTAATTCCTTCTAATGAAATGACAAACCGATTAAGAACTTGACCGCAACTTAGCCATCGAACATTACTGTATGTCAAAATCTCTGAATACTGCAAGTCAATTTCCCTTAGTAATTGTGCAGATCGTCGTTTATAAAGACCTCTGGCGTTTATAAAGTTTAAGACTTTTATTATAACTGGCATTACATTGGAAAATGTTTTTAAACCTTGCTTCGAACATAGAACTTGCTGGTGTATTATACAATGAAATTCAATCAGAAAGTGTATAATATTTTACTTAAGATACTGAATAAAATCAAAGTTTTTCCCCACTATATTGTGTGCACCGTATGTTTTTACAGAAACAATTTTTTGTAGCTCAATATCCATTTTTTTAAATGCAATATCAAATTATTTAAAAATATCGACTGGTACATTACACTTAAAATATATTAGTTTCATTAGCTTTTCCTTCATTATATTGCCTGATTTATATCGAGCAAAAACTGTTAATTGTGCATTACCATTTACATCATTACTCTTATCTAAAGCAATTGAGTACATTTATGCATAATTTAAGTCGTTATGTATTTGCGAAAAAATATTTCTTTCTAATCCTATTACTCGATTTTTAATTGAACTGCGACTTCTTGGTAACTTATTTATACGCTTTATAATCAAGTCTTTTTCTTTAAAATCTGCAAACAAAGTAGTACAGTACCACATTCTAAAAACTCATGTTTTACAAACTTTCCTTCTAAACAAGGTTTCCGGTGGCAAGCAATGCAATAATTAACTTGAAAACTAGCAGCTGTAATGTTCTTTTTTGGAATAAAATAAGATTTTCAAACACTGGATTCTTGTTTTTTCTTTTGTAAAAAATATGTTCTTTCTTCATCTGTTGAAAGGTCGAGATTAGAACGCAACTTTTCAAAACTTCTTTTTAGTTGTATGCACATGATTTCGCTGGCCACGACTACGAGGTCGTCCACGATGCCACAATCCATTTTCGATGAAATTAACCATGTTCAATTTGAAAAAAATTTTCAACGTTGCGGGTTGCTCCGGGTTGAATTTTTGTCTATGCATAACGAAAATTTCCCATTTTTGAAAATTAATCCTGGCTATCGTATCGTCCGAAATCATTTTTTTATTTTGAACAAACAATATATATATTAACCCGATTATAAC
>NW_019384574.1:261818-282110 GCF_000671375.1 Centruroides sculpturatus | reverse complement strand
TCCCCCCTTTTCCAAATTTTAATATCGACTCAAAATAATTTAAAAAGACGAATTACAATAAAACAGTTTATTATCCAACTATCAGAAATCTCACAACACGCCAAGGAAGAGAGGAAGGAGCAATTAAATAATGAAAATTATAAAGCATTTTAAAAAATATATAAAAATGAGAAATATCGCACTTCTGGCAATTGCTGCGAGTGTGTGGGTTAAATTTGGAGCATCCGTGCTTCTCGCATGGACAACTGTATGTGGCCGGCTCACGCGTCAGAAAATCTTCTGATTTATTCGTGTACGCACCAGACGGAGGAACAAAATATATCGTGTATCCACAAGCACTTCAATAAATAAATAGAATTCAAACGACACTTTGAAATGTTTTCCCAATGAAAATGAATAATAATAATAGGTTTCAATAAAAATAATAAAATGTAAATTGAATTTTATCATAACGAGTTTGCTTAAATATCCTTTTTTCTGAGATCGCAGCAATGCGCGACGGATAAGCTAGTTTTAATATAAAATTACGATATATAACGACTAGCGAAATCTACAGTATTACCTCAAGATACAAAATTAATCCGTTCCGAAACTGAGATCGTATCATGAAAATGTCGTAATCATTTTTCTCCATACGATTAGATGTAAAATCAGATAATCCGTTCCAACACGGAAAACACAAAAATTAAAGGTAAGTAGTACGTTGAAAAAAATTACTTTAGTAAGGATAACACTGAAAAAAGCATTTTGTAGTTGTAAATGTATAAATAACCATAATCTATATATATGTTACTGTGAATGACCGAAATGGGGGGATGTCAACGTTCACACAGTTGTTTGTGGTGAATGTCAACATTCACACAGTTGTGTGTGTCGACATTCACCGGCGAATGTCGACATTCACAAATATTGGTCTTTCACAGTAACATATATATATATAACCCATTCAACGGATATTTGTCTGTCTGTCCGGTAACCGTTTGATAACAATCAATAGAGGCGCCCCTATCGTGTTTCATATTTCAAACATTCAAGTTAACAATTTTAATTCTTATTTAAATTAATATAAATTTTTATTATTCATTTGGCCAATAAATTATTATTTGGTCAATATAACAATATAAATAATTCAGTATTTTTGTAATAGGAATTTATTATTTCAGGGGCTTATATCTCTCGAAGGGTCGCAAGTAGGGTTATGGTTCTTTTGACTTTATTGTTAGTACAGGGGTCTACGGTTTGGGGGGTCGCTACCTTTTCATTTGGAGGGTAAATCTTACCATTCGGACTTTAACAGAGCTGTAGAGCATATTGATAGGAACAAAAAAGTCAAAGGAACCGTGGCTCATGGAAATTTGTAAAGAACGCCCACTGGAGAGCGTCCCGAGCTACTAGTAGAATAATAATTGATTTTAAAAATAGTTTTATTTGCACTTTTCCTTTGAGGATAGAGGACGGTGGAGGTGTAAACTGGAGGGAAAGGAGAGGGAGAAGGAAAATGATACCAAAACTTAACTCACCTAACACAATGTAACAATAACTTAAAAATAACTTAACACTAATTTTTTTTTATTTTTTCTGTTTTATATATTTTTAAAATCTTTTATTCACTGCTTTTTGCTTTCTTTCCTTCACTTCCACCAGCACCTTCACTGGATAGAGGTTGCTCGGTAAAACATTTATCCAAAGATGTTTGGCTTTGCCTACTTTTTAAAATGATTCTAAAATGACTTAGGCAAATGTCATTACTCTGAGCAGCAATACTGCCAGTGTAAACATTTTCGGAATGTTTCTTTTCAATAAAATCAGTCACTTTCTGATAATACCTATAGATTTCCTATATCGAGCGAGATCCTTACAGGACAGAGCAAACACGTAAACTGAGACCAATAAAGAGAAGTGAATAAAAATGGCTCTTCGAATTCATGTAACGTCATATGGTGAATTTTGTTCGTACCGTGAAGCAAAATCATCTTCAAATTTCATGTCGTATCCTGAAAATTTCATATGCTGGAGAGTTCGTATCCTGAGGTACTACTGTACTTTGAAAAAAAGTTCTGTTGCTGAAACGAGATATGTCGGGAATAACAAGGGACAGGTAAATGGGTTTTTTTCAAAGATTCGTTTGTCAAAATTCGATTTCGCAACGTACGCATTTTCAACTTTCTAACGAGCAACGCATTCGCAAACCTCCTACTGCCTTTTGTAGAGAGTGTCGCCATTTTAAGTTTTATTTTGACTCGGTTCTCGGTTCCCTGATTACCTACGATTCTGGTTTTAATATGCGCGCATGTTTTGAGCACCTAATACTCTGTGCCAAATTGCAACACTTGACATGTACTTATTCATACCTCTAAGCTGATTATCCAGCAGGCAGTACGATTTTATAAACAAGATATAGTCATGTCAATAATAATAATGTTGAATTATTAAACACTTCTACACACGTACGACAAGGCTACCGTTTAGTTCAGCACTGGTACATCCCTGAGCTAGCACATTTCCTCGTTCTAGGATGCAAAGATATGTATGCGCGTCAACTTTATGACTAACTGTTACGAGTCATACACAGGTGCAGTAATATGATAGAAAATCAGCTAGCCAATGTTCGCTTGGAAATATCTACTATATAAAATCGAAATGGGCAGTTCTGTGACGGTATGCCAAAAACGACCACTAGGGGCTTCCATAGATATTATTTAAATTAAAAACATAAATTATTTTATATCTATTTTATATTTTTACAGTATAATTTAGTATATTATTGTTTTTATTTGTAATAGGAATTTATTAATTTATTATTTATACCATGGAATGACACCAAGCACATGCTTGGATGCCTGCATCGGACATTTAGACTTGTTTTTTTTATAAATTTCACATTAGATATATATACTTATATATTTTTAATATTTTTGTTCGTTTATTCTCTTTTTTATGATATAAAAAATAAGTTTATGAAAATCAACGCGTGGGTCATTTAAAAAGTCTGTGTGGGTCAGTGTCTGACCCACGGGTCATAGGTGCGCCACCACTGGCCTGGAGGGTTCTACATAAAGAAAAATTGAAGTCTGTCGATGAAATTCATTGACAACGTAGAGGCTGATTTAGATCCCCAATAAACCCAAATTACAGAAAGCATTTCTATAGTGAACACAGAGGATGCTCAAAAGCTTCAACGCCATTTCTGCAGCAATGCTCTTATCATACTAGCATACTAGCAATATGCCAACGAACATGGTCTTATATAAAACTCGCTGTTCGTTGTTCAAATACACGTCTGTTCAGGCGATGCGCAGGTTGTACTTAATGTTCAGACAATGTGCAGGTTGTAATTGATGTTCAGGGAGCTTCACATAAGAGGTCGATTTTTGTACACAAATGCTATCTTATAAAATTTATTTAATTTAACGTTTATTAATCGAACAATTAATAGTAAATCCCAGATAAGATGAAAATAATCGTTATATACTTAAACACCTAACTTAAACAAAAATAAAGATGATAACTACATTACATTTTTTTGCTGATACTATTTTTATTACAATAAAGACATTTAACTGCGAAAATCCATATAAATAATTTGAAAACAAAAGCAAGTTTCCTGCTTTGATTTTTACTTGGTTTTTTTTTTTAATTTTTGTTTTCACTGTGGCTTATATAATAGTTTTCAAGTACAGAACATCAAATCTATTTATACATTTGATGTTCTGTATTTGTAATTCTGTAGTAAAAAATTGTATTTCATTTACGGAATACAATTCTTACTCTTATAATATGTAATATAATGTTAAGTTTTTGGACCCTTTTTTTCACAATTGTATACATTTTATATAAAAGGCGAGTAGAGTTTAGCGAACTGTCTGCCATATAGTTATAGTGTTTGTGTTCATAAGAGTTACATATTAATTGGTCAAATATTTTAAATATCTTTATAAAATTTGAATTCGCATAATTTTCATTCTGTAGCTTATCAGAAAAATACTAAAATGAAATACCAGTACAGTGGAACCTCGGTATACGTCTGCTTTAGAATACGTCCAATTCGGAATACGTCCTGTTTGGACGAAACAAATTTTGCTCGGTATACGACTTTTGTTCGATATACGACATAATTCAATTATACGCGCCATCTATGAACAAGTAGCACTATCGGTGTACTACACTAGAATAGACGTTCGCGGTGCTACGGTTTATAACTTTGTTAAATTTCTTATGATTTTAATTTGTAAGTAACATTTTATTATTTATATTAATTATGAATTGCAAAAGGGCAACAGAAAAATAAAAAAATGACTAGAATCACAACGGAACTGAAAAAAGAGATTGTTGAGAAATACTAAGGTGGCACGCGTGTTCGAAATTTAACGAGATTTAACTGTTGCATTCCGTATTCCGAGAACAACGATATCGACAATCGTGAAAAATAAAACCATTATTAAATTTGCTAACGTTGCAAAAGGGGTTAAATGAATTTCTAAACAGAGATCGAAGACATTAGATAATGTCGAGAAATTGCTTTTGCTTTGGATAACTGAAAAACAGCGTGCCGGCGACAGCGTATCGGAAGAAATAATTTGCGAGAAAGTTAAAAGGATACATGCTGATCTCATGAAAAATCAAACAGAAACTAGCGAGGAAAGCGAGGTGTTTAAAGCCAGCGATTTTTTTTACATGAAAACGGATTAATCATTTTTTCATTACTTCTTATGGATAAAGTTGGTTTGGTATACGTCCTGTTCGGTATAAGTCCAAACAGCAGGAACGGGATTAAGGTCGTATACCGAGGTTCCACTGTATTTTGTATCCAACACATCATTAACAAAATCACCTATGTTCGGCCCATTTTATACAATACAGATAAATACCAACAACATATCGTTAACAACAATTTAATTTACGTAAACTTAAATGTGAGAAATTGTCAATGTGATAAATAAATAAAATGTAAAAAATAGTATAATTGTGAAGCAAATTTAATAACAATAATCTTAATACATTTTATTCTCATTCATAAATTACAATTTATGAATAAATTTCGGTACAGTTTTTAAATGCACTCGTCTAGATTATATGATATAGCCTTATGTTTATATATATTCGTAATAAAAATTACCCCAAGTTTATGTCATTTCATACCTTATAACTTACATCTTTTTTCAACAAACATTCTTATACCTGATATTGGGGTCAAAATACTTTCAAAAGAAGTAACGATCTTATCTCGAGGGTCCAAAGAGTAAACTTTAAAATTTCGAACAAGATTTGCCAAAACCGTTTTTATAATAATCATGGCACCTTTACTTGCTGTAAATAAATCATTTTAATAAAATAATTCTTTTGTTTTTGTATTTATTCACTAATCACTTACCGATACAATTTCGCGGACCGGCAGAAAATGGCAGAAATGCATAAGGATGAAGATTTTTATAATTTTCAAATAGGAAACGGTCTGGGTCGAACACTTCGGGATTTTCGTAAACGGAAGGATTATGATGAATACCGTAGATACTTATGACAAGAGTCGAATTTGCAGGCAACACGTAATTACCTGTTTGAATGACAACGATTTAATGGTTCGAGTCAGTAATAAATATAAAATATTATTATTTAAAAACAAACCGCAATATCTTAAAAGTTTACCTATTTTCATTTCCGATGGATTTTTTCTTGCAATTAAAGGAAAAGGAGGATAGATTCTCATCGACTCCTGAAATTTGTACCATATAAAACTGATCTTTAAGTGTATTTAAAAAAATTAAAAAGTCACCTTAATTACGCATTCTAAGTACATCATTTTAGTCAGGTCATCGATAGTAATATCCCTATTGAAATCATTTTTGAAAATTTCTTGCAATTCTAGATACACTTTATCTTGTATTTCGTGGAATCTTCCCAGGAAATAAAGAGCCCAGGACAGAACGTGGGCGGTTGAGTCGTAACCCTGATATTAAAATATGTTGAAAATAAATGTAAATTTGCTTTCTATATAATTGACATTTGCAGTAAAATAAATACTATATAATAAACTTGTAAAATTAGGATATAGCATGTACAAATACCGCTATTCTTTTATATTCCTCTCATATCACTTTATAATCCACAACTACATTTCTTGCAGCAAGTGATTGCCGCGGATCTACGGAGTTATTTTAATTAAAAAAACAAGTTTCAAACTTTCAAACTGGATAAAAAAGTACACAATGATACAAAACATCCCCAATTTACAAATTTTATATTTTCGATTTAAAATGATTATCATCAACGTCAAAATACAATACTAGCCCCGATTCACGAAGAGTTTCGGTTATTCGGTTAGGAATACTGTATATGGATTTAAATTAATTAATTAAATTATATGAATTTAAATTATTTCGAATTAACAAAATTTTTCGGTCATCATCTCAGATATTACTCGCTTTAAATTCTTTCAATTGTTTTTACTTGTGCTTTGAATACTTCAATCGTGATTTCAGTACTTTCAATTTACTTCAAAAAAAGTTGATACTAGATAATAAATTACAGAACTGAGTGGATAAGTTTACAAACTGCAGTAGAACCTCGATTATCCGGACTAATTGGGGATGAAGGTAGTCCGGATAAGGAAAAATCCGGATAATCGAAACAAATACTTTAATTTGTCTTTTAATGATAATACAAGACGTTTTCTTTTGGATGACATATCGGTAATATTAAAAATAAATACTGTATTTAAATCGTAATCCAATTTTCAAGAAACAAACGTTCGTACTGAATTTCGTCTACTACTGACCAGCGCTAACAGACTACCTATTGTTTTAAAAACCTTCTGGTGGTGCAAGAAGACGGATTTTATAAAATACAAAGCAGTTGAAACTGCTTTTTATGAATAAAAATTTGACAAACTATTCATCGTTTTATGACGAGAAAAATTTTTTCGTCGCATTTACGGCTTTTAAGTAATGCATAAACCTTCGAGGCGCGAGGCCCTTCGGACCGCGATGCATAGGCAGTGTCCCACGTTGCCCGTGCCTTACGCTTCCCTTGGTCATAGAAATGATGTAATTTGAATATAAAATATTTATAAATACGTATGTCAAGTTATATTTTTATTATGACGCAAAATATATTTAAGAGTTTACGGCCACTGTGCCAAGTGGGACGTTGTTGAAATAAAAAAAATTATGCATTCCATCACGTACATAAACAGTATCGTAATTCCCCAAGTGCAAATCAGCAAATTCGTAAAATTTTTGTTTATTTTGAACAATCCGGATAATCGAAAATCCGGATAATAGAAGTCCAGATAATCGACGTTATACTGTACTATTTTACATAATCATTATAGAAACTGCATTCGATATGATGTCGATAAAGTAAGGTACGATCTCTCTTTTTCACTCGAATTTCTCGCTTTAATTCTACATAATAATCTGCTTNTTGTTCTGACATCTTCCCACTTCTTCAAAAGAACTTTAATGGCAAATATCGGCATTAATCCCCTTTTTCAGAAGAAAACATATCTCGCCGAGTATCTTGGTGTTCTTCATTCAAGAGTTTTTGACGTTCTTTTGTCGTCAGATCCGTTTCAGGTTCCATTATGAACTCTTCGATGTTCTTTATTTCTCAGATGTGACTTTTGTTACTCCTTTAGCTGCTCGAGTCTTCTTGATTATACAGTATTTTTCCTAATTAAGATTGAACTGCGGCCGACTGTAGACCTGTTCACGCCATACTGCCCAGCAACATTACCTTTGCAGGGCATATGTAAAGATAGAAAGTGAGATAAGTTTTTTCTTTTCAAAAGGTGAGAGTATAATAGCAAAGGTAGAAAGTGGGCATACTGCCCACTTTCAACCTTTGCTATTATACTTTCACCTTTTGAAAAAAAAAAAAACAGACGCAAAACTTAACTTGTGCCTACCCGACAGTCTCGCGAATACATAAAAGAATTGTTTTGTCAGAAAAATAAAAGGCTGGAATTACAAGATAGAGTTTCAAAGTTCGGAGGTATACTATCCGAACGGTATATACCGGCTTGAGCGTCGATGTCGACGTCTCCCACACACCGAAAAGTTTCGAATTGTTGCCTAAAGATAAGAGAAGACCAATCTGTATTCATTATTTTACGTCGCTTCTTGTGTTCGTTCTGTGCAGTGTTCGTTATCCGAACACAAAAATCTTTCGCGAAAGTGTTCATTATCCGATTTGTTCGTTATCCGATCTGTTTGTTAACCGATCACCCACTGTACTTGAATCAAAGCAAAAATTCCATTCACAAGTTGAGTTTACCTTTTCGTCGAAAAGATGAATTGTTTCAACGTCCCTCTTGTAATTTTTTCCTATTTTACTCTTGAAGAAAATTGGAAAAGACCAGTACATTGGATTTACTAGCCATTCAGGATAATATTCCAGAATTCTAAATTTTAATATAAATTTATTAATATATCAAAAGATAATTAATGCATATTTAAAGCTTGTATAAGAAATAAACTATTGTCAACTATTAAATTTACATAAAATTTAAAATTATATTTTATGTGAAATAAAATAATTTTTTTTAAATTGAAATAATTTAAAACATAAAATTTCTGTAAAAGTTTTTTCTTTTCTTATTTTTGTGTTCAAAAAATGCTAGAAAACTTTGCAATTATTTCATTTCGCAATTAATTTATTTTTGAGAAATATTAGAATTAAGTTGATGGACTGTATATATATAAATTTTGATTCCATGTTTAAACGTTACATTTTCGCTATCATAAAGTCTTTTCCTACAGTATTGAGGCAACATAAGAAAAACACATTATTTTATTGTAACAACGGTATGCTCTGCAGAAAGTTGGTCTGTCAGAATTTTGTCGTTCATGTTAAAAATTGTCTCTCGTGTGTAGGAAATACATAGAGTTTACGTTTAAAACATTATAACTAATAATTAAATTCATTCTAAAATCCTTAATCCATACTAAATGAACACATTCTATTCGTTTAGAACAGTGTTTCTCAACGGGTACGATATCGCCCCCATGTGGGCGTTTATCCATGTCGAGGGGGCGATTACTAACAATTAATTTTAGGGGGGGTGAAAAACAATTTTCTGGGCGATATAGTAAAACATTATATTAAGAATAATTAGATATTTTATTCGTTATATCGTACAATAATTAAACGAATAACATTATACTAGTCACTAGTCTATTCAATGCGGTACGAATTTGGCGTTAGCCTTGGCCTTGGGCATCGGAATTTTGAAGTGAAGGGGCGATACTACGTAACGGTTTTATTGAAGGGGGATACTACGTTGAAGGGGGCGACGATTCGTTAGAGGTTGAAAAACACTGGTTTAGAAACTCTACACATTCTCTCTACACACTTCTCTCTACACATTCTTTTAATAACTCTTTATTATGATCAGCACATATAGCTAAAACACTTCATTTATAATGTGCAAACTTTTAATATTCGGTTATTTGATAAACAATCAAAATTTAGAATAATTCGTTTCCCTTATAATGAAGTTGACTGGAACATTTTAAAAATTTCATTAGATATAAATTAACTTTATATTATTTAACATAGATATTACATTTGTAAATATTATTTGAAAAATGAAGAAATATATCCGGAAATTAATTTTCCATACCTGTTTAATGCAGACACAAAATTTAGAATAATGAAGTTGACTGGAACATTTTAAAAATTTCATTACATATAAACTAACTTTATATTATTTAACATAGATATTACATTTGTAAATATTATTTGAAAAATGAAGAAATATATCCGGAAATTAAATTTCCATACCTGTTTAATGCAGACACATATTCTTGATCATTCGTAGTCTGAGAATGTAGAGCAACTCCTACTGCTATGTCTACATAGAAATAAATTGATATTTATTGTTTTTAAATAAATAAATATACGATATACTTGAATATTTTTCGAAATATTAACATTATATTTGATAGTTCAGTAATTGATATAGGATAATTTAAAAAAATGGAATCAGTGACGTTTCCGAGTAGACAGTGGAAAAAATGAGGGGCATTTTCTCTCTCGAAATATTCTTTCCCGAGATAGAGAACGTTTTGTAATAATATTATACAGCGCGAGTAACAGCCAGTCATCCATATTAGATTTAACGAAATCGATGCGAAAGACGATAGACAGGTCGAAAAACAACTACCCGCTTGTCTCTGATAAGCGAAGGAAGCGAAGAAAGAAAAAGTTGTCTAGAATCGCGTTTAGAGAGACGTGATGATCTCTCTAGACGTAAACTCATTAGCCAATCAGCGACCGGCTTGTGAGAGACGAGAGACGATGACCGGAATACGGCCTAAGTTTTATCGTGAAAAATTGATTATAGTTAGCTTCAGTTCTAACTATTGTCGCAAGACAGAGATAGTGTTAAAAGTCGTCCTGTGTGTCAGAATTTGAAACGAATAAATCTGTAATTGCCGTGAAAGGCGTAAGTGTTAAAAAACTGTTTGAATTCCTGACCCCGTCTATTGTTGGTTTCGTTCAGGGATGTTCAGTAGCTCACTTTTCTTGCAGTAACATATATATGTATATATATTATTTTTTTAAAATTCGTTTCATACTTTTTCTACGTGATGTATACTTATAGCAATAAGTTGACAGAATAAATATTTTATTTAATGTTTACCTATAAACAAATTGATATTTTTAATTCTTGATTAAATATTTTACATTAGAGAGTAATACCTGCAATTATGTCGAGAGTGCAATATTTCATCCATTCCAGGATATCGAATACTTCATTTTCTTGCAATTGTTTGAGTTTTTCGACTAAGACGTTTGAATGCTCCATAAATACGTTTTGATCATTTTTCAGATTCCAAACATGTCCATGTGGAGCTAAATATTTTCTTCTTCTTCTCCAATTATCGTCAGAACTTTATTTAATTAAATTCAAAAACCTGTAAACAACGATATTTGATATGTAAACTAAATATCAAATAATGCATTACCTGAAAAAAAAACTGTTGTCTCCGAGAAGTGGCTTGAAGAAATCATATGTAGAATCCTTATTGATTAAACTGTTGCTTCTTAACACTTCCTACAAAACGTTATACTGAATATTTCCATTTGTAATAAATATATTACATAACTAGGCATGTTTTATTACCTTTGCAGATTCTGGATGTAAGAAAAAAATTAATTTATATCCAAGTATGTTTGTACAGGCAACTTTCTCGTTTGGAAATAGCTTAGAAAGTCCCGCACATACATTTAAATTTACTGAAAATTTACGAAAAAATATTTCATTTAATCATAAACAGTCAAGTTATCCAATAAAATATTAATGGCTTACATATGCCGATGTGTGAATTGTGGTATTGCTTGTAACGTTGACAGAATAAAATGTTCCACAAAACTAGTAAAAAGGACATAGTCGGAAGATTCATTTTTATCTCCTGGCCGTTGTGTTTATTTTCTGAAAAATTAATGTCTGTTATAAAAATAAAAGTTGATAACGAGTATAGTCAGAATAACGAGCAGCAATTTTTTTTTAATCATATTTTTACTTTATTTAATTTAAAATATATGCCCTGGACTCAAATTAGTGGTTGCTTGCCCCTGTGCATCATACTATTTCTTTAACATTACAGTATTTCCGGTCATTTCTCTAATACATTTCAGGGGTAAATATTTGAATTGAAATTATACGGCTTCCGATTTTCAATAAAAGTTCGTATAAAGTTATTTAGGGGCGCACGTGCAGAGGATTTCCACGGCTTGTCTGGAAATCCTCTCCAGTATATTCGTATATTTCACCTCGTTCTTAAAATTAGAAAATGACAGACAGATAGTGAATTGACAGTAGGAATTTATAGGCTTACAGTTAATTCGAATTGCAGCTCAATAATTATGTATCGTATATCATAAAAGTATTTCGTTTTCATTTTGTTATATTCGATTTATTCATACAAGTAATAAATATATTGTATAGCAATCGTACAAATAAGTTTCGTTAACCATATTAAAATATGCAAAATGTATACTTTGGAATAATTATTGGATATTTTTTAAGTTATTAAAACACTTTTATTGCAAAATTCTGTTTGTTTGTATTGTAGACATTTCAGTAAACTATGAGCACTTTGTTCCTGATTGCAGAGCAGCAACGGCCTGCGAACCCGTTTTACATCACAACGAATGGGAAGAATTTAAGTGACTTGTCACTCTGCGTAAGTATGATAGTATCTTTTTGCCTGTGTTCTAAAATTGCTTTAAATTACATAATAAACGTTGTGCATGGGATAATGCGTCAAGGTGTTATAGGTTTATTAATGTATACATAATTAACTTTTCGAAAAAAATGAAAAAATTTGTGTTAAAAAATTTGCACGAGTTTCATCGTATTTCGGACATGCGTAAACGCCCGCTATTTTGTTTTATTTTGCGTTATTACAAAGAGAAATTTTCCCTTTTACTTATCTTTGTGGATGGCATTTAACTTCCTATATGTACAGGTCAAAGTTGAATTTGAAACTTCGGCCTCCTTCACAACCCGTCACTTTATTAATTCTATTAATATGAAAAATTTCATTAAAATCGATGGAATCGTTACTTGTCACAACGTGTTTCTGCATTTCTTAATTTGAATGGCTGTCACAACAATGCTTTTACGTTTCATTTTTGCACGAATATGATATTGCATATAAATATCAAGATGCACAGATTCACAGTAATATATTAAAATTGTAATAGACATATCTCATTCAAAACACTGCAATGTAAATAAAAAAAGAATATTAAGAATAAAAAAGTTTTTAAAACTGGCAGATTGCTCTAGGATTTAGTAGCAGTTTGAATGCTTGGTTTGTATAATTTAAAATTCATATAATTTATTATTACTTTATTTACGTCAAATGCTCCTAATAGTAGAAAATAAAGAAAAATAAAAAACCAATTAACTGACAGGTCAGTTAAAAACTATATTAACGTCCATCCACATGTTCGATATTCGGCACAGTATTTGGCGAAGTGTTTATTACTTTCCAGCATACACGTACACACATACGAGTATCTGACAATGATCTGCTTCTGTGGTTCTTAACCTGTGGTCCATGGACCACTGGTGGTCCCTGAAAGCACCTGAAGTGGTCCGCGAAGTTATCCCAAAATTATTAAATAAATGACGACGAGTTGATGACAATGCGCAGTATGTCAAGGTTAGAACCGATAGCGGACTGGGCTGGGGTATGGTGCGTGGTCAGGAAATATGAAATTGGAAGGCACTAGCAATAAATTTTCATTTGAAGATAAAATCAGTGCGTTTATCGCTAAAATCGATCTATGGATCAGCAAAGTCGAAAGAAAGAATTTTTCTGCGTTTGATACATTGAACCCAATTATTGATTGACAGTGTGCCGAGATTAAAGGACAAATACAAAAGAACATTACATTCCATTTGCAAAGCTTGAAAAATGAATTTAATCACTATTTTCTGACTGCAAAAACAAAGGTATTCGGAAACTGATTTGCAATCCTTTCATAGTCAACATTTCTGAGGTGCCGGATGAAATACAAGAAGTGTTAATTGAAATGCAACATCATTGTAACTGCAAGGATACATTCGAGACGGAAATTAACCTTAAAGATTTTTGGAGCCATAAAGCTATTACTTTCCCTAAAATTCGAGAAATTGCTTTACAGTACCTAACTATTTTCAACCACATATTTATGAGAGCAAAGATTCTCAGTGCTTTTGATAATTAAAAATAAACATCGAAATCGGTTTGATGCCAGTGCCGACATGCGTTTGCTTTGAGTAGCACTAAACCAAGAATTCAGCAGTTGGTAAGCAGTATGCAGTCACAAAAATCGCACTAAAATAATATAATTAATGTAGTATTTTCGCAAATAATATAATACTCTTGGTTCCGAATAATTTTCTACGTGTTTAATTTATAGAAAAACCTTATAAGAACCGATATTACTGCCAAACAGCTTGTGGTCCATTGCAAGACAAAAAGTTTGATAAATGGTCCCTCATCACTAAAAGGTTAAGAACCATAAATGTTCGTACGAGGTCTATAAAATCGCAATTCTAAAGCAATAATTTGTTTTGTTGCTTTTGCACTTATGAGAATTTCATATATGTTAATGGAAAGAAACGAGCCTAGAGGAAGAAAATGGTAACTGGTAACACTTACAGCTGAAAATCATTTAAAAACGAATGTCTAAATACAATATCGCAAAACTAACTAACTGCAGAAAACACTACGTACAAAAATTAAACTACATAATTAAACCATTAACCAAATGAAAATAACTAACTAGATTGAAAAATAAAATACAGCTTGTAATTTAAATAAGTGTAAAATCCTGTTTTATTTTATGAAGTCAACAGAAAAATTAATACATCAGAAATAAGTTTTCGTATTTGCAAGTGTGAAACACCTGTTAAATCTCTATAGAATAAACAATAAAAATTGTTTATTCTATATATTTTTTATTCTAAGAATATAAAAAATACTTTTACATAAATAAGTGTCAGGTGCATTGAAGTTACTAAAAGAAAATTGTAAATTAAGCATTTGAAATTTATCCGAATGTTAAAACTCAAGCAAGCAGTTGCTTAACTTTCCCAGCAACATTAATAACTGCGTTTGGCGCCATCTGTTTTCATATGTTATTTATTAAAAAATCGTTTTATTTTTTTAATTATTAATAAATGGCAAAAAGCTTTGTATGAGGGTAGAGCTAGGTTTTATGAAATAATAAATTAAAGTGCTGACAAGGAATAAATCCTTCATTAAATTCGACCGTTAAGTTCATTATGTCAGATATGACACACGATCTTTTATCTCTTCATACACACGACGTGCAACCACCAAAATTTAACAGCATAAATTCACCAAACACAGAAACCTTCGTGGTCACCAAACACCAAAATTTTTATTGTTAAATTTTAGAAACTTTCGATAAAAACACTGGAGTTATTAACTCGTTCGCTACATTCGGTTCGCTTTAAATGCAACTCAGAAATCCACAAAAAATTTATTTTTTATATGAAATAATTATTTCCACTTAAACGCGAATATAACATTCGAAAAATTGCCGGGGGAATAATATCCGCAAAATAAAAACTCCTGCAAAAAGTGTTTTGACAAAATAAAGTAATAAAAAAATAAAAACACTTTAAAATAAATGTTTTTATTTGAAAAATGTAGCTGTAAGGATTGTTATTCTTTCCTTTAGCAAGGGGTGAAATTTCACACATGCAGTATACATTGTTTACAAACTGGTTAACCTTGACTACATCTGGAGTCGCTATCCCGGGTAGTTCTCATGTACACTTCAGGGAAATATCGGTTTAAAGCAGGAGGAGAGCTAACTTACCCCATCTGTTCAAATATAACACGATATTGTCGATTTTTATGGTATTAAATTACGAGGGGACCGATAAAAAGGTATGGAAAAAAATTCTACTAAACAAAAAACAAAAAACCTGCTGATGTCATAAAAAACATCCAATAGCATTTTAAAAAATTTTTACGGAAATCAAATCCGTGAAATAGAAGTTTAGAACGATTCAATTAATTTGATTAAAAAACTCCCATAAAAAAACAATAGCGCGATTAATTACCTAATTAATAAATCGTCATAAAATATTTTCGCGGCAAAAATAAATTCATGAAATTTGCACAGATTATATAGATAACGATGTATATATGCTGATCCATACATTTNAATTCAATTAATTTGATTAAAAAACTCCCATAAAAAAACAATAGCGCGATTAATTACCTAATTAATAAATCGTCATAAAATATTTTCGCGGCAAAAATAAATTCATGAAATTTGCACAGATTATATAGATAACGATGTATATATGCTGATCCATACATTTCCGGAAAAAGTTATGTAAAGGATTTTTTTAATGGACCTTTAAAGTCCATGCCCTAGATAACTCGGGATATGGTCGGAAAGATCTTCAAATCTAATGAACGAAATGTCACACAGACACGTACACACACTAAAAGCCGTACCTACAAAAACAAACCGAAATGTTTTTCATTTCTCAATGTTTCAATATGGTGTGAGTCGAAAAATGTTTATAAGAATAATTCATTTTATTCTTTTTAATATTTTCCATTGTTATTCAATTAAAATTTGTTTAATCGAATTCTATATAAAATCGAGCTTTTTAAGCTCGATTTTATACAGAATATTTTGTCTTAAAGTAATAATATGTTTAAAAATAATAATGAAAACTTTCAAACATTCACTTTTGTCCAGACACAGATGAAGACTTTCCATACGATATTAAAGTCGAATAATTTTCCTGTTGATTTCTGTTTTTTCATTTATTCACTAGTTTATAAATCAACACGAGGCAAATAATAACTAAACTTGAAAGAATTTGAAAAGCTGACAGAAACATGATTAATATACGTTTTGCTCAGAATTTTCCAAAGTGGTACGTAATAATTCTCTATCAACGTGTGTATTACTATTAAACTTTGAAGCAAAGGTTGCAATTACATTGATTTACAAAGTTAATTGATTTATATGTTAGTGTGGAAAAATAAAATATTTTAATTAAAGATAAATTTATTTATGATATTTTTTAGTTCAAATGTTTTAATGTAAAAACATAAAGAACGGGTCTGAAATTTGAATGAGGGAATATCTTAATCTCAAGGGACTAAAATGTACGTTGAAACTTTTTATATCTTATATAATATTTCTGTTTTTAATATTATTATTATGTTTTTATGTTACTTATAACTTGTAACAGTATATTGTTAATAGCTTTAGTAATCCAAACTGATTTTCCTTAAAAATATAAAATAAACCAGTTAATGTTTCCAGTCATCTTCAATAGCCATCTGGCTGTTCTGTAGGATAAAATGTTTTAACTTATTATTATAACTTCCTATGACGATAAAAGGATAAAATGTTATAACTTACTATAAAATTATAACTTCCTATGACGATACGTGCCGAGCTTCCAGTAGCTTGCAGTTTTATACTATTGTTGTGAGAAAGTTGTCACGTGGTCGTCAAATGTTGACGCTGACCAAGCATTTTTGTCAGCAAAGTGTCAACTTTCCCAATGACTTGTTTTTACAACCAGTGACCTCCCATTTTATTCTCTGTTTTTTCTATCCCGGATATTTGTTTCGAAAAACGATTAACATCAATCTGAATATCCCCTTTAAAAACGCAAACTCACAATAATTATTATTCTAAAGTTTTAATTTATATCTTTAAAAATTTTTTAAAGATATAAATAAAAAAATTCAGAATAATAATTATAACTCGGTGAAAATTTTTATTCTTATTGATTATTGTTTCTCTTCAGTGAAGTAGAAATTTAAACGTAGCACGCATGAATAAATTCGAGAAAATATAAGAAACTGATAAGGAGTTACTTGCACAACAATTACCTTCACTGCCCTATTTTTCCTTGATCGTATTAATAAATTTCTATTAAAATAACAAATTCTTATTGAAAGGAAAAACCTTGGTTTCCGCTTTACTTCTAGAAAAACAAAAATTAGATGCGAAATTTTCCTCATTTTGAGAAAAAAAATTCGCTTTGTATCTGATCGAGATGGTATTTCGATAAATATTCCACCTAAATCATATACAAAGCGAATTTTTAAAAAATCAGATGAAAAATAATTTAAATATAAATAATTATTTAGTTTGAACATATTTTAATTGAAATATTGTCTTTTAGTTATGAACAACTTTGTTTAATTACATAAATAAATCAACTGATTTTCAAACTGCCTTACAAAAGAATTTTTTTCAAAACATGACTGATGAATTTACACATAAGAAATTAGAAGGAAAAACCAAGCTATTTTGAATTTTGCCGTGTCGAATCATAAGGAACAACAGTCTTCCGTTGCAGAAACGACATTTTATTAGAGGCTACGCCTTTACAAAACAAGATGGCGATCAAATTAACCGAGCGAAAAATAAAATAGTTCGGATCAGATGAAAAAGACTGTAGACTGCGACTTCTATGGTTAAAGACAAGCTTATGATTTACAGCAAAAAAATATGTTTAACTGTCAACATTAAAAGTATTTAAAACTTATACATGGTAAGTAAATATATCATTATTAAAATATTCGATATAATATTAAGTAAAATTGACAATATTAATTAAAGTATTCATGCCAAAGATAAACGAGAAGTACCGACATCCGAAAGCTGTAATTTGAATTGTCAGAATCCAAAGTATATTCCTGTATTTATGTATTATTTAAAATACTTTTGTATTAAAATACTTATGTGTTAATCGGAGTAAATGTGCATGACACAACCGATAAAAATGCGTTTTGTCATTGTAAGGATCCGATGCTAATAGATTAAAAGGAATAGCAAAACGTCACTTCACGTAATAGACGATCGACCAATAAAATGTTAATATTTAAACGTTGGGCTTATAATTTTATAAATTCTCGATATTTGAAATAAAACCTTTAAAGGGACCACAAAAGAGGTGGTCGGTTGTACAAAGAACTGTTGAGGATACGCAGACAATTTCTACATTTTCCGCTAGCTTTATGTTGCGAAAATCCTTCTCGTTGTAAATCTAATCGAAATTGCAGAATTTGGAATTGCCAAAACGATCCAAGGAATTTTTTTTAAAGTTTCAGACTTCTGTACCGCTCATCGCGATACTAAATATGTTAAATTTCATCCAATTTTGTTGGTTGGTCTTGGAGATATTAATCATCAAATTTGGCATTTTAACATTAGAACGTGTAGCTGAGCACTAATATCGAGCGCTGTAGCACAGTCAAATCACTTCTTTCGTGTTAAATTAATTATATTTTAAAAATTAAAATAACGAAAAATATTCAATTATTGGCTTACCTCCAGATACAGACGAATTCTCTCCATATTTGTTCGATGTCGAATAATTTTCCTGTTGTTTCCTTCCGTTTCTCTTTTTCTTTCCTATTGAATATATCATAAAAAGAGAAATAATAATTAAACTTAACAGAATTTNCGCTGTAGCACAGTCAAATCACTTCTTTCGTGTTAAATTAATTATATTTTAAAAATTAAAATAACGAAAAATATTCAATTATTGGCTTACCTCCAGATACAGACGAATTCTCTCCATATTTGTTCGATGTCAAATAATTTTCCTGTTGTTTCCTTCCGTTTCTCTTTTTCTTTCCTATTGAATATATCATAAAAAGAGAAATAATAATTAAACTTAACAGAATTTGGAACGAACTCAACAGACACATGGTCAATATTTTCTTTGATCTGCAATTTTCGATGCAGTACGTAATATTCAAATATCTATGCGTATATATCTGTAAAACAACAAGTGCCGAATAATGCCAATCAGAATCAGAGTTTTTTCCACGTGATTTACAGTCTGCCTATTATAGAAGACTAACTTCGCACTACAACGAGAGTTAATTTCGCCCATTTTTTCCCTCAAGGTTGCATAATTTAATTAATGTTTTATATTAGTTACAGCACATTTTCATTTAAAAGGGTCATAATTTGAGTACATTTTGATAGTAGTTATATAACAAGTAAATATTACTTTAATTTATTTTATGGTTGAGTTATTAAAGGTAAAGACGTTACATATACCGAAGACGATACCTGCATCATAACCGAACCGGTTCTGTTATTGAGCAGTGGTATTTTACTTCCATTTGTTTTCTTTTTTATTTTTAGAATAATTTTTTAATTTACAAATTTTTACACTTTACAAATTTCCTGTTTAAAGTGTTTGTTTAGAAAAATAGAGATAAAAATTATACCGAATACAAAAATTTTCCTACAATTTATTTGTATAGTGTAGAACAGGTGTGGTTAACATGAGGCTAGCAGGCCGCATGCAGCCCGCCGGGTGTCGTGTTGCGGCCCGCGGAGCTAGGTCAAATGAACATAAATGTTAACTTTATTGTTCATATCACCAAATGAACATTAGAAGAGTTAAGAAGGTTTGGAAGAGTTCTATGAAACGTATTTGGACAGAGATAAATATCCCGTGTTTTACAAACATGCTCTGTCGATGGTTTCGCTATGTGGAAACACTTATGCGTGTGAACAACTTTTTAGTCGCATGAAGTACATCAAACCATAAGTCAGAACACGAATTACTGATGTTCATTTGGAAAACTGTTTGCGTGTAGCGACAACATTAGTCGAGATCAATTTTGATGCACTTAGTTCTGTAAAACAAAGTCAGATGTCTCATTTTTAAATATTTTTAAATTGTCTAATAAATATGTTTCTCGGTTATTGAATAAGTGATTCTCAATTATGTTTAATTTTCTTCAAAAAAAA
>NW_019384574.1:255213-261604 GCF_000671375.1 Centruroides sculpturatus | reverse complement strand
TATATATATATATATATATACTTATTTTTGTGTTTTTTTTACATTAAACCAGGCAAGTGTTTGACCACGATCTCACCTACTGGAAAGCAACGATGTGGTTGCTTTCCAGTAGATGAGATCGTGGTCAAACAATTAACATAAAAAATATTAGGTGCGTGGCCCGGCAGGAAATATTATTTCTAAAATTTGGCCCGCCTGCTAAAAAGGTTGGCCATTTTTGGTGTAGAACCTTTATTTTTGTCAAGACAAAAATTTCACGTAAAATCAAATTTAACATGAAAACTTTTATACCGCAATTTTATATTAATGTTTATGTATACTAAGTTGTCCGTTTATAATGATTTCGACAAATATTTAGTAAAATAACTGTGCAACGAGGAAATTTATAAGAATAGAAGTTATTTAATGTCGAGTGACCTTTTTAAATGTTATGAAAATTAATCAATTTCATCTTCTTAGCAGGCAATAGTGGCAAAGATAACGAAATGAGCTGTTTACGTTACAGTTAAACAAATGTAAGGATCTTTAGGATCAAGTATGAGACATCGTCTGTAAATGATATAATAATAACGTCATAAAACATAAAACACATCCAAATTTTAATATTTACATTAGCCTGTGTAGTAATGCAACTATAAATCGGGATCCGGTATGTTCCCTGTATGTGAAACAATTGAACTCAGACATACCAGGATTGGAGATTTGTATGCCTCATCAACAGCCTGCCCATGTAAAGATTTTTTGTCTCTTGTATCAAATATAGAGTTAGGTGCAACTTTTCTATAAAAGTCGTTCCGAAAAATATATTTTTATTTATATTCAATTGACTTCAAGCCATCCCTCGACAATGCATTGCATTATTCAATTGACAGAATCCATCCCTTGTGTTATATCCGCAGAAAACATCCTTCGAGGACGATATTCTTCAATGAAATTTCGGAGAAACGCACAATAAAATTTCACATTAAATTTGCATATTTGGAAAACTTTTCAATTCATTTCGTTAGATTTCATAGTGTTTTTTCCAGATACATCATACTTTTTGCTGTTAACAACAGAGACACACCGTTCATTTTTTTTATCAATATCACTTTTGTAGAAAATAGCAAAGGTTATTTCAATATTTAGAAAATAAAAATTAAACTGATACAAAAAAATACAGAGGAATTAGTATTCTAAATACAATAGGCCTGTATATTTAGTAAAATAATAAAGAATAAGTTGGTAATGGAAAAACAGTCAGGTATTAGGAAAAAATGGTCGTGTATTAGTAATACATTCACACGAAAACAAATAACTGTCCAACAAAGAGACGTTAATTTGAAAACCATTTGGACTTTGTAAATAAGTATTATAAATACTGTATAACAGTGTTTCTTAACAGTGGGGCCGCGGACCCCTGGGGGTCCGTAAGAAGTTTGCCGGGGGGCCGCTAAATTATGCAAAATTTCCTTAAGAATATAATAAAAAGAAAATTGATGTATAACCGAATACCATATTGAAAAGTGAGATAAGAAAGATAAAGTTTTTGTATTTAGTTTTTTTTATTTATTTCTTATTTTTTCCTACATACAACTTTGTTAGTACAGAAGAATTTCTTCTGTATAACAGCGATATAATAAATGCGAATATGGTACTTACACCGCAGTATTTACTTCTTTTATTCCAAAGTAATTCTAAGAAACTATTAATGCTTGAAATTTTAAAAATAAAGCAATAATAAAAAATTAACAAATATAAATTATTATTTAAAAAATGGAGGCGTCGTAGATCGTTACAAACAGTTTAATTTACGTAAACTTAAATGTGAATAATTATCAATGTGATAAATAAATAAAATGCAATAAACAGCAAAACATAGTATTATTGTAAACCAGATTTAATAACATTAACCATAATACATTTTATTCTCATACTTTTTATGTATAAAAATATGAATTACAATTTATGAGTAAAGTTTAATAATAGGTAAAATTATTTTGATACATTTTCTAAATGCACCCGTCTAGATTATATGATATAGGCCTATGTTTATATAAATTTGTAATAAAAATTACCGCAATGTTCAGGTTATTTAAAATTTTCCAAAATTCGTCTTTTTTCTACACACATTCTTATACCCGATATTGGGGTCAACATAATTGCGTATGAGATACAGATTTTATCCTGAGGATCCAAAGAGTATACTTTAAAATTACGAAGAACATTGGCCAAAACCATTTTCATTGTAATCATGGCGAGTTTACTTCCTGTAAATAAATTATTTTAATGTCATAATTTATTTTTGTTTTTGTATTTATTCACTAATCACTTACCGAGACAATTTCGTGGACCGGCAGAAAATGGCAGAAATGCATAAGGATGAAGATTTCTATACTTTTCAGGTAAAAAACGGTCTGGATCGAACACTTCGGGATTTTCGTAAACAGAAGGATTATGATGGATGCCATAGATACTAATGACAAGAGTCGAATTTGCAGGCAACACGTAATTACCTGTTTGAATGACAACGATTTAATTCTTTGAGTCAATAACAAATATAAAATATAATTATTGAAAAACAAATTGCAAGATCTTAAAAAATTACCTATTTTCATTTCCAATGGGGTTTTTCTGGCAATTAAAGGAAAAGGAGGATAGATTCTCATCGACTCCTAAAAATTGTAATATATAAAACTATTCCTTGAATGAATTAAAGACATTAAGAAGTTACCTTAATTACGCATTCTAAGTACGTCATTTTCGTCAGGTCATCGATCGTAATATCTCTATTCATATCATCTTTGAAAACTTCTTGCAATTCGAGATACACTTTTTCTTGTATTTCGTGGAATCTTCCCAAGAAATACAGAGTCCATGACATAGTGTGGGCGGTTGTATCGTAACCCTGATATTAAAATACGTTGAAAAAAAATGTAAAATTGCTTTCTACATAATTGACATTTGCAGAAAAATAATTACTGTATAATAAACTTGTAAAATTAGGATATAGAATGCACGAATGCCGCACATCTTTCATATTGATGTCATACCAGTTTACAATGCACAGTTACATTTCTTGCAGCAAGCAGTTCACATAGTTCTTCGTACTTTATCTTTATCTTTATTTACTCCCGATACCGCCAGAGCATAGTCAAGTTAAATACAGAGATATATCAAAGCACAGACAATTACATACATAATAACAGAGAGATAACTTACAAACAGTATGACAATAGAGAAGTGGTATGAACAGATAGTGAGATGACCGATACAAATCAACCGATATGATACATAACTTGAGAGTAAAATAACATGTACAGCAGTATAAAATAGACAATACTAATAGTAATAATAAACATTACACAGATATATGTTACAGCAGAACGAATAATGATATGTACAATAATGTGCAGGGATCATATGAAGATAGTGTCAGATGACAGACTTGATATCTGTGTAGAAAATTGTTATTGATGCATCTCATCTGTGTCAGTTGAAGAGTCCACCAGGGATTAGGCGGCCTCCCTCTGCATTTTCTGGATATGTGACATCACAGCATCACAGGCAAGATTAACTTTATCGATGATGTCATCAATGACTTCTACAGCCGCAGCCCTGTTACTGACAACAAAATCCTGAGCAGTGATTTTTTTAGCATGTGACTGATGAGCTCCCAGCTTAGGCCCAACATTATAAGGCCTAACAATCTTAGAGTGATTAACAGGGATGCAAGCAGAGTTCCTAATGCTATTAAGGGCATGATCTAAAAGATTATCCATGTCCATTAACTCCCATGAGTTCAGCAGAGGGCTAAAACTGTCAGAATAAAGTGTGATATCCATCCACGAACAGCCACCACTACCAGTAAAGATTGGCGGTGAAAAAGGATCGTTTGCAATCAGTAAATTATTTACGATAAAATATCAATGATCTGATTTCGAGAGTTTACTGTTTCCTCTAATAAGGAAACAGAAATTTTTAAATGGCGCCAATTGTATCCGGCGTAAGTTTCGGTGACAAAATGAAAGAGAAAAAAATGCGTCATTTCACTTCTTTCGAAATACAGGCATTTATGGATGAAGTCGAAAATAAATAATATTAATAGAACTGAGGATAATTCCAACTGTTACCTCTCGCACAAAACGTAATTATTGAAGATTAGGCCTAATTTTAAAGAAGTGAAGTGTTAGTAATGTACTGAACAGTACGTAAAAGCATAAATGAAAATTAACATAAATACATAGAGTTTACAAAAAAGAAAATTATTAAAATTTTTAAATAATTTATTATAACAATTTTGTTTATACAGTAAAGCGTCGTTCATCCGAAGGTCGGTTATCCGAAAAAATTCCAGTCGACAAATTTAAATTTTCGCCAGTGCTGTGGCGCTGCAATCTTTGGCTATGTCTTGGGCTACTCAAATATTTTAAGTTTTTGATACTAAATTAACTTCTGAAGTATTATTTTTTATTGTTTTTATTGTTTTCAATATAAAAATAATACAAAATAAAAAAATAATTTTTAACGATACAATAGTCTTCGTTAAGCTTAACATCGACGAAAATTCAACGCGAAGCGACACGCAACGGAGAAAAGTTTCAACACGGAATAAATTAATATATTTTTTCGTACATAATTGGTTATCCGAAAAATAAGTTATCCGAACAATCCCAGTCCCTAATTAATTCGGATAAACGACGCTCTACTGTAATTTTAACACGTTTAACAGAATAGAATGTTATATATGTGCGCCTTTGCAAACGAAGTATCAGTTCCTGAATGAAACTAAAAATTATTTTCTCAAATATTCGATATTATCAGATTAATTCTATTAACACAAATGTCTTCGATCGATAATAAACGTTAAATTGTCCACAAACTGTGTAATTAAATGAACGAAAAATCTAAATACACATCGTCCAGTTTGAATTGTCTTGACTTACGACAAACCATTCATGTCGTAATATAACGACGTATATTTACGATGTTTTCGGTCATTTGGTTATTATGGACTTGAATTATTTCGAATTACAAAATATTTCGTTTATGATCTCAGACATTACTTGCTTTGAATACTTTCAAATGTGTTTATAAAACGAATTTGATTAACTAATACTCAAAAATATTATTTGAAAACAGATAATAACCCACGGAACTGAGTTACAAATTTACAAACAACTATTTTACATAATCATTAGAAAAACCGAATTCGATATGAAGTCGAAAAAGTAAGCTACGACTATTTTTTNTAAAATATAAAAATACAAAATTTAAAACTACAAATTTTTAGATGTTAAAAAACTATAAATTAATTCGAAATTATAAATATTATTTACTATAATAATTAATTATGAATCAAATTTAATGATTTTTCGAACATCTTAACTTAAATATAATTTTTAATTACAAGAAAGTAATTATGATTACTTTTGAAATACGTTTTACGTTATATTTTAATTATTAATTTTCTGACTGGTTAACTGTTTGTAAAATTAGTTATATTTTAATACGTTATATAAAAAAGCATTATATAACTTCATAATATTAAAAATAATATCATAAAAATTCAAGATTACTCTCGGTTAGACCTTTAGTAAATTATGCCTACTCCGAAAATAGTAGCTCCCATATCTCTGATAACGTCCTCTTCCGATATTAAACCTTGTTTGACGTGAAGATCCAACAGAGAATCGATAAAACACTGTTTTGTTCTCATCTTTAGTTCTTCATCATGACGGATCTCTTTCTCTAAGGAATGTTGTTGTTGCATTTTTTTCACAAATTTTTCTTTTCTTCTGTTGAACACCTACGCATTAAATTGAATTATTAATTACTTAAATCAAAACACAAAAGTCTATTCACAAGTTGAGTTTACCTTCTCGTCGAAACGATGAATTATTTCAACGTCCCTCTTGAATTCTTTTCCTATTTTACTCATGAAGAAAATTGGGAAAAACCGGTACATTGGATTTGCTATCCATTCAGGAAAACATGTCATAATTCTAAAATTTAATATAAATTATTCTTACATGAAAAGGTAATTTATTCTAATTTAAAGTTTGATTAAGAAGTAAAAATATAGGACCGTCAACTATTAAATCTACATAAAATTTAAAATTATATTTCGTGTGAGAAACATAAAAAATTTTTTTTTAATTTAAATAATTTAAAATCTTTAAAATTTACTTTAGATCAGGGGTGTCCAACCCGCGGCCCGCGGGCCGCATGAGGCCCAAGGCAAGTTCCAATGCTGCCCAATAAACGTGTAAACAAAACCGAAAAATGTTTTAATTTTTTTATTATTTATTTATTTCAAGGTCATAAACTCAAAAAAGAAGTTTCACAAAGCCGTAAACCTTTATTCATATTTTATTTTTGAGTGGAAAGGAAATATTTTCAAATACTTGAA
>NW_019384574.1:252234-254744 GCF_000671375.1 Centruroides sculpturatus | reverse complement strand
ATTTCTCACTTACACCGGCAAATGTCGACATTCAGCATGCACTGATGGTGAATGTTGAATAAAAATATTTTTATTACGTTAAGGCAAAAATGCAACATTTTAATATGTCAAAATAGGAGAAAGCTTAAGTAACAGCACATTTAAATAAACTGTTGAACCTAAAACGAACATAACATTCTTAATCATTAAAGAAAATAATACAATAATAAACTTACACATAAATTATGTGATTATCGTTATACAGTCTTATTTATTGCAACAATTTAAACTGTTATGGCACTTTGAATTGCACAAGAGTCCCTTGCTTTTACAACTGCATTTATTCGTGGAACACTTTTTTTGCAATGACAGCGTGTATAGCCTTGCTCTCCACTTTTCGAATTAGCTGCAGCTGCTTCTCTCAGCGATATTTCCTGAAAAGAAATCTCATCTATAGAAAGTAGCTTTTCTTTACAAACTACGAACTGATTACGTTATTACGTGATTACGAACTAATCTGTTAATTAATGGTGTCTTTTATTCGGATATCGCCGACGCCTTACCGATGACCCCTCTCATCCTCCGCCGCTCGATCTGACAAGCCGATCCCCATCTCACGGGATCGAAAGACCTTGTCCTACCTCCGGCCACTCACAAAGGATTTGGCGACAGACTGTCGCCTCTCTGTCGACATTGGCTTCTCGGGTGTGGATTCGACCTCCACCAAAGCTTATCTGTGCTTGTCGACATACACCGGCGATTGTTCGAATGTATAATAATATAACCAAATATTCGGACTTTCACCGACGTATTTTGTATATTTTGTATTTTGTATTATTCGGACATTCACCGGAGAATATCGATATTCTCTAATTTCGGTCTTTCACAGTAACATTGATTCTTAATTTTCCAACCTTTCTCACTTCTTTATCTTTTGTCCTTTCTCTTTTTTCCTCGCATTTGGGTCTATAATCCTTTGAGTCACAACTCCAACTTTATTTATTATTCCTTTCAGCGTTGCAAGATTTGGCTGATTTGCACCAAATGTGACTACTTTTTTTTAGTTTGATGTAAAAAATATCATTTGGCGCTTTGCCTACTTTTTGGGCTACATATTATTCATAAATATATTAGTTGAATAAAAATGCACTTTAAAATAGCGTTTCGTCGCTTTTTATTAATTAGAGACCCAAATAAAACAAATATTTGTGTTTTTTTAAATAAATTTTCGTTTGTCTCTTTATATTTATAATAAATGAATTTATTTATTTCTATTAAAGTAAAAATTAAAAGCGTCTGTAAAAGTAATTTTTTAAAATATCCTTTTTCGTGATAAAGTTTTAATACTTATTATTATAATCTAGACATATTAGTCCTTAAATATACTTGTATATTGGGCCACAAGTATGTATTATATAAATTTGTGGCCCAAAACTCCTTGACTTCTTCCAATGCGGCTCAGAGAAACGAAAAGGTTGGACACCTCTGCTTTAGATAATGATTTTCTGTAAAAGTTGTTTCCTTATTTTTGTGTTCAAAAAGTGCTAGAAAAGTTTGCTATAATTTAACATCGTAATTAATTTATTTTTGAAAAATATTAGAAATAAGTTGTTGGGCTGTATATTCTGATATTTGGATTGGATGTTTAAACGCAAGTTTTTGCTATCATATAGATTTCTCCTATAGGACTGAAGTAACAGAAAAAACACAAAGATAAATAAATACTAGTTACTTATTGCGACAACGATATGCTTTGTGGGAAGTTGATCTTTCACACATTTGCCGTTTCTGTTACAAATTTTCTCTCATGTGTTATACAGTCGACCCCCCTATAAGATATAGATACGTTCCAATTTATTAGGAATCCGATTTCTTAGAAGTCGTTCCAATCACAGCCCGACACGTGTCAAGTTTACGGACTACGGCTGATTGAAAGTTTTTCTTCCATAAAATTAATCGATTCTACACTAATCCAACTCAACATTTCCAAAATACGTATATTTTTTCGTAGTTTTATAGCAATCGTAATTTTAGGGACCGTAATTATAGGGGGTTCGACTGTACATGAAGTTTAAAACGTTATAACTGATAATTAAATTAATTTGAGAAATTTTCAAACATACTTAATGAACGCATTGTATTCGTTTAGAAACTCGATACTTCTCTCTACGAGGACTGTTCGGAAAGTTCGCGGCCTTGCCTATATGCGCCGCTGCGATCAATTTAATTTTTAGCGGGAATAATTCAGCCATCTTTGCTAAAGATACGATACCAATTTCCGCTTGATTTGTCAAAAAGTTTTGCCACGACAGCTTAGCAGATAGTCAGTGTGCACATGCTTTGTCAAAAATGGAGAAGACGGAGACTCGTGCGGTCATAAAATACCTGACGAAAAAAGGGTTGACCCCATCTCAAATCAAAGCTGACATGGATGAAGTTTTAGGAGAGTCTGCTCCTTCGTACACCACTGTGAAAAAATGGACAGCCCTTTTTAAATCTGGCAGAGAAAGTGTGGAAGATGACCCTCGCAG
>NW_019384574.1:234020-249673 GCF_000671375.1 Centruroides sculpturatus | reverse complement strand
CGTATGAACAAATTGATATTTATAATACGTAATTAAATATTTTACATTAGAGAGTAATACCTGCAATTATGTCGAGTGTGCAATATTTCATCCGTTCCAGGATATCGAATATTTCATTCTTCTGCAATTGTTTGAGTTTCTCCACTAAGACGTTTGAATGCTCCATAAATACATTTTGATCATCTTTCAGATTCCGAAGATGAAAATGTGGAGCTAAATATTTTCTTCTTTTTCTCCAATTATCGCCAGAACTTGATTTAATTCAATTCAGAAAACTGTAAACAACGATATTTGATATGTAAAGTAAATATCAAATAATGCATTACCTGAAAAAAAAACTGTTGTCTCCGAGAAGTGGCTTGAAGAAATGTGTAGAATCACTATATGTTAAACTGTTGCTTCGTAACACTTCCTATAAAACGTAATACTGAATATTTCCATTCGTAATGAATATATTACATAACTGGGCATATTACCTTTGCAGATTCTGGATGTAAGAAAACAATTAATTTATATCCAAATATGTTTATACAGAATACTTTCTCGTTTGTAAATAGCATAGGAAGTCCGGTAGAGAGATTTCTATTTACTGGAAAGTTACGAAAAAATATTTCATCTATTCGTAAAGAGTCAAATTATGCAATAAAATATTTGTGACTTACATATGCCGACGTGTGAATCGTGGTATTGTTTTTCACGTTGAGAAAAGACAATGTTCCACAAAACTGGTAAAAAGGACATAGTCGGAAAATTCATTTTTATCTCCTGGCCGTCGTCTTTATTTCCTGAAAAATTAATGTCTGTTAGTAGTAGTGGTTTGAGTGGCACTAATCACAAAATTAATTTCAGATGTCAATTAAATTAAAATTGCAAATAACAATTTGTTGAATGGAATTATTTCAGATCACAAAATTAATTTTTTGAATAAATTACTATCAAATAAATTAAAATTGCAAATAAAACTTTGTTGAATGTATTTATTAAATATTGTAAAGAGAACGATGCTTTTTAAAATATTTGTAGTAATAACAAATTTTTTAATATTATTCAATCTTAGACATCATAAGAAGTTTGATGTCTAAATAATTGTAGTAACAGTTTTTAAAAAGATTTTTTTGTTCTATGTGTTCACCTTAAAATAAAAATAATTCGTTATACGTTGTGAAATAATTTAATAAGCTTCGTAAATTACTATGTTCAATCCAACCAGTTATATCCGATGGGTTTTCGTATATAAAATTTAATCTATGAACTTATTTGCTAGTAAAATTGACTTGCCATTGATCTTTTGCCGATAATTGATATTTTTTAACAGAATCTATATAAATGTTTATTACAGTTTCTATAGGACAGTGTAATGTTTTTAGGACCAACTGTCGAGATAAGTTGAAATGCTTCAAAATCTATTAGAATCGCATTCTGCAATTTTATATAAATAAAAATTAGGATTAGTATTATTTTATATTTAATAAGAAAATAACAAAATGATTTCATACATAAATATTTTTTACTGACCATATAGAACAGGGGTGGCCAAACCGTGGCGCATGCGCCAAACTTGGCGCATTGGACGATTACAAGTGGCGCTTTAGTCAGTTCTGAGCAACATTGCCAGATTTGGCTTCTTTGCAATTAAGAATATTACATAGAAAATTAATTTTTTATAGTCTGTCTTGGCAAGTTCATTTGTTGCACAATTCGTTGCAATCAACTTTACAGATAAAATGAGTGTTCTCCACATAGTAAATTACAGTGTATGCATGTATGTTTATTTTCGATCAGTGCATAGGCGTCTAAATGACAGTGCTACCGTCCGGACAGTCCACGAGTCGGTTGGACTGCTACACCTGTTGACCTTTTTTTTTTTTTTGCTTCTACGATTCACGATACATTCGCAATCGTGTATGCCACTAATGTCAAATGGGACTATTTTGTACGGGTAACTACACCACCACCGCATTTTTTATTAATTTTTTTTTCACACAACTGAATTTTGATCTTTTAAATTGAAATACCTGATTAAAGGGTGGCCGAAATTTTTCTCCGCCCCGGGCGGCTAACACCCACGGTACGCCACTGCGCATCTGAACTCGTCTATCAAAAAATTGGCGCATGGTATGCAAAAGGTTGGCCACCCCTGATATAGAATGTTCATTGATATACCAAATGTTTTGTCTCCTTATTTTTGATGTTATATCACGATTATATTCAATTATTTCATCCATTTTATCAAATTGTTAATGTGAAACTTATGTTTTTAAAATTAAAAGAATTTAGTTTTAATTTTCTGATCACAAGTTTGAATTGAATTAAATTTTATTTTAATAATAAGTTTAATACATTCCAATTAATTATTAAATTTATTATAAAATTAAGTTGTACTAATTTGTAATAATAATTTTTTTTAAATAAAAAATTTGTTGAGTAAATCAAAACACAACAATTTGAAATTAATTATCAAATGTTTTTTTTAACAATTAATTATTTATTCTAAGTGAGTAGGTGTCAGATTTTTTCTAATTCATTTTATGAACTAATTTTTTTTATAATCATGTTCTATCTGAATTATTTTATAGATTGAGAAAATTAAAACATGACAATTGTATGAAATAATATAACACCCAAAACAAAATTTAATATATTCTTTTTAATTATTATAAAATTAATTTGCAATAATTTCAGATCAAAAATATCTTGAATAAATTAAGATTATTTCATTTTAGTTTTCATAAAATATCTTGTAACAATAAGGCTGTATTAATTATTAAATGTTTTAATATTCGAAACAATTGTATGAAATAATATAACACCGAGACAAAATTATTTTTTGAATTTCTTTTCTTTTACTTAAGCTTTTCCAGTTTTCTTATTCACTTTGTCTAAAATATGACACATTTCTTTATGGATATCATAATAGAATACATTATTATTCAAATTGAATACATATATTAGCAGATACTAAATTATTTATTACATTTCATACAGTCACATCTTGTAAAATATTTGTCGTATATCGGTAATGATATTTTATCATTTATTACAAAAAATTTACAGTCATATGTTTTATTGTTAGACAGTTTTAATGATGCTTAACACTTACCATTTGAGTATTTTTGAGTGTTGAAATCTAATTTATATTAAAATATATCAATTAAATAGAGACATATAAAAAAATATTGTAAATTATTTTAATACTTACCACAGGAGAATTCTGAGACACTAGAATCTACAAATATTTCAAAGAGCATTGTTCTGTTTACAATATTTAATAAATACTTTCAACAAATTTTTATTTGCAATTTTAATTTAATTGACATCTGAAATTAATTTTGTGATTAGTGCCACTCAAATCACTACTACTTCTGTTAAAAAATAAAAGTTAATAACGAGCATCGTCAGAATGACGAGCAGTAACTTTTAATCAAATTTTTATTTATTTAATTTAAAATATATGACCTCGACTCAAATTTGGGGTTTGTTTGCCTTTGTACAGTACATCATACTTTTCAACAACAGAGTCGTGCCGGTCATTTCTCTAATACCTTTCAAGGGGAAATATTTGAATTGGAATAATACGACTTCCGATTTTCACCGAAAGTTCTTTTATAGATATTCAAGGCCACACATGCAGATGTCCACGGCTTGTGTCGTTTGTCGTATATTTCACCACGTTCTTGAAATTAAGGAAGTCAATCGATAGTAGGAATTTTTACGGTCACAGTTATTTCGAATCGCAGCTCAATAACTATGTATCGTATATCATAAAAGTATTTTGTTTTCATTTCGTTATATTCGATTTACTCATACAAGCAATAAATATATTGTATAGCAATCGTACAAATAAGTTTCGTTAACATTGTTAGAATATGTAAAATGTATATTTTGAAATAATTACTGGATATATTTTAAGTTGTAGAAAATATTTTTATTGCTGAATTCTTTTTTTTTCGTATTGTAGATAATTTAGTAAACTAGAAACACTTTCAAGTGCAGCAACGGTTTGCGAACTCGTTTTACATCATAAAGGATGCGCTAAATTTAAGCGACTTGTCACTTTGCAAAAGCAATAGCGAAGGTGGTATTATTGACCCCAATTACATTATAGTGAATTGTAAAGAAGTTATCATAACTACACCCATATTTTTTGAGCGAAAAGTACTGGTAACTATTAAACTAAATGTTCCTAATTGAATATAGGTAACATGGAATCTTACTGCACGTTTTCAAAAAATGCTTTAATGTATCCAAAAACAAACAGGTTAGTACAATGAATATTAAATAATTACAAAATTATTTACTCCAATGTATTTTATCGAAAAAAATGCTTTTATAATAGAAAAACATGACCTCCATCAACAATGTATATTCCAGCAACTCTTTTTCGATATTCTCGTGAAGAATTGGCTTTCTACCTAGTGTCTTTTAACAAATTGCTCCGGACAAATGTCTGCTTGCAAAGAGAGAGTTCAAAGCAGTTGGGTTCCATATTAATAGCACCAATACATCGCCATATCGAATGAACTTATGTCTGCCAAGATCAAACTTCAAAAAACGTGAACATCACACAGATTAACGGTCTTTAAGGCCATTTTTTAAATTTTTTTTTTTTTATGAATTTTTGGAATGTTTTTTAAGTCTCCAATTTTTTTCAAAATTATTTCCCGCGCGAAAAAATTATATCGCGATTTTAATTTACCTTTAATGACGCACGCTTCACGGTTAATTGCTTTTTAATAGTTTTTAAATGGAAGTTTGATATCAAATTTCATTTATCGTTTTAAAGTTGTAGTGCACGGATTTTCCTTCGGTAAAGTTATTTAAAGCTAGCTTATGATGTCAGAAACGACCTCCAATAGTTTTTTAATTTTTTTTAATTAATAGATTTTATTATATATACGTTTAATTAAGTCGGGAGACGAAAATCGCAATAAAAAACGTAATTTTTTAAAAATATTTAAAAATACACGGTCAGCTAGTATTCACGCTACTATAAACCAATTGCCTCCCGAGATTTCTATGAGAATGTCCCGGAAAATCCAACTCCAGCTGTGTTCAAGGTCATCCAGCTGTGTAAGCAATGACTCATCGGTGTCACATTTCACAGAAAGGCGTGACAAAGAAAAATAAAATTTTAAGCTTTTTCTTCAAAATTAACACATTTCTTTCGTTTTCTTCAGTTGTAAGTATTTTTTACGTTTAATTACATTAATATCAAAAATTGGTAGAGTCCCAAGGAGTTAATATATACTGTTCCCCTAAGTCTCTGGAACGGAATACATGCACCAGCGAACCATCAACTACACGATTTATATTTTAGAAATAATTAAATTCACTTAGCATCCAAAATTTTCGGATTTCGTAATGCACAAATATGCTGATTCACTACAGACAACCGTTTAACTGAAGTGAAACAGGTTCTCCCCTCGCTATGGATGTCTGCCTGGTGCAGTTCAGCCACAATCCGCTATAGTTCAGTTAATTTATTATCAGTTTGATAAGGTGAGGTTCCATAACACCTGCACAGTTCCATAATACCACCTTTTCTTCTAATATAATATAATAAAAAGCTAACAACAGAGATACACGAACATTTTATATACAGTAATAGAAAAACATTATCAGAATGTGGAGATTTGAAAAAATCTGCGAAGATGATGTTGACGCGATTCCGATACTTTTTTTATGTATACGTGCATGAGAACTTCAAAAGTAAAATAGGACATTCTTTTATAAATATTTTATATTTAAATCATAAATAATGCATTAAAAGTAATCGCAAAGCGTCACGTCACGTGTTAGACAATCGACCAACAAAATATTAATATTAAAAAATTGAGCTTTTAATTTTATAAATACTCGATGTTTGACATAAATCCTTCAAAGGGACAAGAAAAGAGGTGGTCGGCTGTACAAAAAACTTTTGAGGGTACGCAGACATTTTCTACATTTTCCGTTAGCTTGATGTTGCGAAAATCCCTCTCGTTGTAAATCGAGTCGAAATTACAGAAGTTGGAATTGCTAAAACGATCCAAGGAATTTATTCAAAGTTTATGACATCCGTACCGCTCATTGCGGACACATAATATTATAAATTTCATCCAAATCTGATGGTCGGTCTTGGAGATATTAATCATCAAATTTGTCATTTTAACATTAGAACGTGTGGCTGAGCTCTACTATAAAGCTCTGCAGCGCCGTTGAGTCACTTCTTTCGTGTTAAATTAATGATATTTTAAAAATTAAAAAAACAAAAAGTATTCAATTATTCGCTTACCTCCAGATACACACAAATTCTCTCCATATTTGTTCGAAGTCGAATCATTTTCCTGTTGTTTCCTTCCGTTTCTCCACTTCTTTAGTATTGAATATATCACAAAAAGAAAAATAATTAAACTTAACAGAATTTGGAACGAACTCAACAGACACATGGTGAATAATTTTCTTGATTTGCAGTTTTCGATGCGGTACTGTACGTAATAATCAAATATCTATGCGTGAAACAACAAGCGCCGAATAATGCCAATCAGAATCAGAGTTTTTCTGCCACGTGAATCACAGTCTGCCTATTATAGAAGACTAAATTCGCACTACGAGACTTAACTTCTCTCATTTCTTCTCTCGACCTTGGAAAATTTAATTTGTTTTTTACTAGTTACAGCACATTTTCATTTAAAACGTTGTCGTAATTTAAGTACATTTTGATAGTAGTTATATAATAATTAAATATTACGTTAATTTATGCTATGGTTGAGTTACTAAGGGTGAAATCGTTACCTATTCCAAAGACAGTGCGCCATAACCGGTTTTGTTACTGAGCTGTGGTATTTTACTTTAATTTTTTTTTCTTTTACTTTGAGAATAATGCTTTAATTTAAAAATTTTTATGATATACGAATTTTCTCTTTTGGATATTCGTTTAGTAAACTGAAAATGAATATTTTACTGAATAAAAACATTTTCATACAATTCAATTGTGTAAGAGCTAAGAAAGTAAGAGTGATTCTCCCATTCTCATTAAGTTGGTGAGGCAGAAACATCATGTCATCACGCTTACAGTTTAGTTTTTATAAAAATTTATTATTTGACATGGTAAAATAATTTCATGCTGTAGTGTAGAACCAATACTATTGTCAAGACCAGGACTCGTCAAAAAATCTGCCGACTCCGACTCTTTTTTAATTCTCAACTTGTTAAAACGGAAAATATTGAAATCGTGTGCAAATTTGACCCTTTAAGTTGTTTTTTACAAATCTACACGTTTGGAGACCTCTCGAATCCCTGAAAAAAATCAATAAAACAAAAAAAAATTCGCGCTCGCGTGTTTGTTGGCGTCTCATTAGTTTAATTTCTTTATTTTTTGTCCTGAAATATCTCAGAACAGAAAATATTAAGAAACGAAATGTGACTTTATGGCTCGCGTATGAAAGGGCATTAATACTATTAAATTTTGGTTCTTAATTAAAAGTCGACAAGGTGAAGATATAAAAGTGGTTACGTGTCAAATCTCTTAATGAATATTTTGCTCATTATTAGCGTTCAAAATTTAAAAAAATAAAATAAAACTCTTCTCTACCCTCAAAGTAAGCTTTTTTTCATTTTATAATAGTACAGTAAAACCTAGTAAGATGTTCTCGTTTAAGATGTTAGAATGTGTATGGGGACACGATTTACTTCAACCACTTTGACGTTTAATAACGAACTCCTGTGTTAAACCATCTGACTTTGTTTTGACCACTCTGATCACAGAAATTATTAAGCATCAAACGGGATGAATGAAATCATGCCTTCACACAGTCTAACATCCACTTACATAGAAAAAAAAAACATCGAATCTTTTGCATATCTCGAAATTTCAGTGTCCTGAGTCTAAAAATGTAAAAAGTTGGAAAGGGTCATTTTTTGACCGAGCGCTTTACTTTCCTCTGTTGTATCATATATAACAGCCGGAAAAGTAAAAATCATCGAATACATATTTATATATTACTTACAGAAGTTTTTTAGCTTTCGAATAAAAAGTTTCTACGCTCTATCTTTATTAGAAATGTATTTATTGAATCTTTTATTCTGAGGTCATCTGATAACATCAGAATTTCCAGGTCTCTTTCGTTATTTGCAATTGTAATTTCATTTAAAAAATTATTTGTAATTTTAATTTGTTAGACTGTAATTCGCTCAAAAAATTAATTTTGTGAACTGAAATAATTCCATTCAACAAATTTTTATTTGCAATTGTAATTTGATTTAAAAATTGTTTGTAATTTTAATTTGTTAGACTGTAATTTGTTCAAAAAATTAATTTTGTTATCTGAAATAATTCTAGCCTGCGGAGGTGTTGGTGACTTTTTTTGCTGAGCTGTTGTGGCGACGTTAAACATGGAATTTTTACAACAGAATATTAAATGTAGAACTGAAATAAGTAGTTTAAATGTTTCATTAACTCGAATAATAATTTTTATTTTACTAATGATTGCTGGCATTGAGTTAAATCCCGGGCCTATTCCTCAATCTCCTCCAATACCAACTCCAGCAGTTATGCAAAAAAGGGAACGAAGGAGAGCACGTAAAGAGCATGCAAGATATATAGAAAAAACTACTGAGACAAACGAAATGTCAGGAGAGGAATACTTAATTGAGGAACATTCCAAGAAAACTACTGATATCTCGAAGTATGTTACAATAAAAGATTTTTTCGAACCGGAAGATTTACTAACAAAGACTATTGAACCTGAATACTCACTTAAATCGGTCTATGAATTAATCCAAGGCAAATTTCATAGTTTGAACTTCGAAATCCGTTCCATGAAAACTGAAATCAACAAAATGAACAAAGAAAATTTAAAGCTCATGGAAGAGTTAAAAGATATGTGTAAAAAAATACGTTTATTAGAAAAAAGAACAAATTCGTACAGTAAGTTAAAAGGTATGGTAAATTTTGAAATTGAGAAAATGTTAAACGAAAGAACTAAAAAGAATTTAATTATATTTAATTTTCTATTTAAAAGCTCGGAATATGTAGAAGAATTTTAAAAATTTATAAAAGATAACTTAGAGCCAATAGCAACGATTATTATTTTAAAAAAAAATTTTGTTACGCTTAACATGGATGAAAATTCAACGCAGAGTTGGTTAATAGCAGTGGCTTACCGTATGGGGGCGACACTTTTTAGGGGGCGGCAAAATTTCACAATAAATAATAATAATATGTTGTAAAAATTTGAAACATCCTAATCTAATCTTGCATCGCGCCTACGATAGTGCTATCCTCCGGACAGTCCGGGAATCGGCTAGCAGTACGGGTGAACTAGTAATTTTCTCATTCGAGGAAATCCTGCGAAACCTGTTTACCTTTTTTTTTTTGCTTGTACGATTCATTCGCGTTCATATGCACTACTAATATCCAATAGAACTATTTTAAACAGGTCGCTGCACTATCATTGAATTTTTCATTGCTTGTTTTCTGACAAAACTGAACTTTGGTCTTTTAAATTGAAATACCTAAATAAGGAGGGTCCGGAATTTTCCTTCTCNAAAAAAAAAAAAAAAAAAACGTTTTATTTCTTGCAGTAAATATAAAACGACGAAAACTAGGCATAATGACTTGTGTATTAATCGTCATTTATCCTATTCAATTTTAGTAATTTCAGGTCTAGGAACCGAGAGATAGAAAGGTATAGCTTAATGAAGACTTTACTTGTTATTAAAATTTTTAACTTTTTTTTATAAAATTCAACTTTACTCTTAAAATTGAGCGTTGTGCAATTTTATAATAATTAATAATAGAAACATTTTTTAAATCTCATGACCGATGAAGCCATACACATTTTATTAGTAGTATAATTTATATATAAAAGTGATTTTTTTAAAATAAATTCTATTAACAGTCGGTAAGGTTTCGTAATTTGCTGCTGGACTTTTTATAACGTAAAATATTATTGCCTAATTGTAAAATTTATTAGTTGTATTATTAATGTAATAAAAATGGTGGCCAAATTGCTGGTAATAAACTTTTTGTCAATTTTTACAAAATTCTTCAGTTACTTTAAACATAACTTACACTTTTATTATGTACAAATTTAATAAACTACCACAGCAAACAAAATAAACTGATGTGCTCTTTAAAACCACGATTACAAGATACAATCTCAAAAACTATAAATATAAGAAAGTGAGCTAATTGACAGAATGCAGGCATATTGCGCTAAAAATGTGCCCATTATTCAAATTCCCACGAGTATAAAGGTTTCAAGTTTAACATGAAAGACTCACATCCGACACAATTTGTTCAGGTAACGTTAAAGATTCTGTGGTAACATTAGAAAAGCGAACAAAATGTACGATGACTGCTTTGATTCTAGTAGATGCTATTATGGCTACGATTCAAAAAACCAAACAAGATTACAAAGAAAAAAACACCTTTAAATATTTGGAAGAGGAATTACACTAAAGACAATTACCACGGTTTTTTACAAACATTGAATTAATAGGAAGATTGGGTGGTATAATATTAAGTAAAATTGACAATATTAATTTAAGTAGTCATACCAAAGATAAACGAGAAGTACCGGCATCCGAAATCTGTAATTTGAATTGTCAGAATCCAACGTTTATTCCTGTATTTATGTACAGTAGAACCTCGATTATCCGCCCTAATTGGGGACTGGGGTTGGTCGGATAATTGAAAAGTCGGATAACCGAAAAGTATGAAAAAATCCNTCAAGGTCATCCAGCTGTGTAAGCAATGACTCATCGGTGTCACATTTCACAGAAAGGCGTGACAAAGAAAAATAAAATTTTAAGCTTTTTCTTCAAAATTAACACATTTCTTTCGTTTTCTTCAGTTGTAAGTATTTTTTACGTTTAATTACATTAATATCAAAAATTGGTAGAGTCCCAAGGAGTTAATATATACTGTTCCCCTAAGTCTCTGGAACGGAATACATGCACCAGCGAACCATCAACTACACGATTTATATTTTAGAAATAATTAAATTCACTTAGCATCCAAAATTTTCGGATTTCGTAATGCACAAATATGCTGATTCACTACAGACAACCGTTTAACTGAAGTGAAACAGGTTCTCCCCTCGCTATGGATGTCTGCCTGGTGCAGTTCAGCCACAATCCGCTATAGTTCAGTTAATTTATTATCAGTTTGATAAGGTGAGGTTCCATAACACCTGCACAGTTCCATAATACCACCTTTTCTTCTAATATAATATAATAAAAAGCTAACAACAGAGATACACGAACATTTTATATACAGTAATAGAAAAACATTATCAGAATGTGGAGATTTGAAAAAATCTGCGAAGATGATGTTGACGCGATTCCGATACTTTTTTTATGTATACGTGCATGAGAACTTCAAAAGTAAAATCGGACATTCTTTTATAAATATTTTATATTTAAATCATAAATAATGCATTAAAAGTAATCGCAAAGCGTCACGTCACGTGTTAGACAATCGACCAACAAAATATTAATATTAAAAAATTGAGCTTTTAATTTTATAAATACTCGATGTTTGACATAAATCCTTCAAAGGGACAAGAAAAGAGGTGGTCGGCTGTACAAAAAACTTTTGAGGGTACGCAGACATTTTCTACATTTTCCGTTAGCTTGATGTTGCGAAAATCCCTCTCGTTGTAAATCGAGTCGAAATTACAGAAGTTGGAATTGCTAAAACGATCCAAGGAATTTATTCAAAGTTTATGACATCCGTACCGCTCATTGCGGACACATAATATTATAAATTTCATCCAAATCTGATGGTCGGTCTTGGAGATATTAATCATCAAATTTGTCATTTTAACATTAGAACGTGTGGCTGAGCTCTACTATAAAGCTCTGCAGCGCCGTTGAGTCACTTCTTTCGTGTTAAATTAATGATATTTTAAAAATTAAAAAAACAAAAAGTATTCAATTATTCGCTTACCTCCAGATACACACAAATTCTCTCCATATTTGTTCGAAGTCGAATCATTTTCCTGTTGTTTCCTTCCGTTTCTCCACTTCTTTAGTATTGAATATATCACAAAAAGAAAAATAATTAAACTTAACAGAATTTGGAACGAACTCAACAGACACATGGTGAATAATTTTCTTGATTTGCAGTTTTCGATGCGGTACTGTACGTAATAATCAAATATCTATGCGTGAAACAACAAGCGCCGAATAATGCCAATCAGAATCAGAGTTTTTCTGCCACGTGAATCACAGTCTGCCTATTATAGAAGACTAAATTCGCACTACGAGACTTAACTTCTCTCATTTCTTCTCTCGACCTTGGAAAATTTAATTTGTTTTTTACTAGTTACAGCACATTTTCATTTAAAACGTTGTCGTAATTTAAGTACATTTTGATAGTAGTTATATAATAATTAAATATTACGTTAATTTATGCTATGGTTGAGTTACTAAGGGTGAAATCGTTACCTATTCCAAAGACAGTGCGCCATAACCGGTTTTGTTACTGAGCTGTGGTATTTTACTTTAATTTTTTTTTCTTTTACTTTGAGAATAATGCTTTAATTTAAAAATTTTTATGATATACGAATTTTCTCTTTTGGATATTCGTTTAGTAAACTGAAAATGAATATTTTACTGAATAAAAACATTTTCATACAATTCAATTGTGTAAGAGCTAAGAAAGTAAGAGTGATTCTCCCATTCTCATTAAGTTGGTGAGGCAGAAACATCATGTCATCACGCTTACAGTTTAGTTTTTATAAAAATTTATTATTTGACATGGTAAAATAATTTCATGCTGTAGTGTAGAACCAATACTATTGTCAAGACCAGGACTCGTCAAAAAATCTGCCGACTCCGACTCTTTTTTAATTCTCAACTTGTTAAAACGGAAAATATTGAAATCGTGTGCAAATTTGACCCTTTAAGTTGTTTTTTACAAATCTACACGTTTGGAGACCTCTCGAATCCCTGAAAAAAATCAATAAAACAAAAAAAAATTCGCGCTCGCGTGTTTGTTGGCGTCTCATTAGTTTAATTTCTTTATTTTTTGTCCTGAAATATCTCAGAACAGAAAATATTAAGAAACGAAATGTGACTTTATGGCTCGCGTATGAAAGGGCATTAATACTATTAAATTTTGGTTCTTAATTAAAAGTCGACAAGGTGAAGATATAAAAGTGGTTACGTGTCAAATCTCTTAATGAATATTTTGCTCATTATTAGCGTTCAAAATTTAAAAAAATAAAATAAAACTCTTCTCTACCCTCAAAGTAAGCTTTTTTTCATTTTATAATAGTACAGTAAAACCTAGTAAGATGTTCTCGTTTAAGATGTTAGAATGTGTATGGGGACACGATTTACTTCAACCACTTTGACGTTTAATAACGAACTCCTGTGTTAAACCATCTGACTTTGTTTTGACCACTCTGATCACAGAAATTATTAAGCATCAAACGGGATGAATGAAATCATGCCTTCACACAGTCTAACATCCACTTACATAGAAAAAAAAAACATCGAATCTTTTGCATATCTCGAAATTTCAGTGTCCTGAGTCTAAAAATGTAAAAAGTTGGAAAGGGTCATTTTTTGACCGAGCGCTTTACTTTCCTCTGTTGTATCATATATAACAGCCGGAAAAGTAAAAATCATCGAATACATATTTATATATTACTTACAGAAGTTTTTTAGCTTTCGAATAAAAAGTTTCTACGCTCTATCTTTATTAGAAATGTATTTATTGAATCTTTTATTCTGAGGTCATCTGATAACATCAGAATTTCCAGGTCTCTTTCGTTATTTGCAATTGTAATTTCATTTAAAAAATTATTTGTAATTTTAATTTGTTAGACTGTAATTCGCTCAAAAAATTAATTTTGTGAACTGAAATAATTCCATTCAACAAATTTTTATTTGCAATTGTAATTTGATTTAAAAATTGTTTGTAATTTTAATTTGTTAGACTGTAATTTGTTCAAAAAATTAATTTTGTTATCTGAAATAATTCTAGCCTGCGGAGGTGTTGGTGACTTTTTTTGCTGAGCTGTTGTGGCGACGTTAAACATGGAATTTTTACAACAGAATATTAAATGTAGAACTGAAATAAGTAGTTTAAATGTTTCATTAACTCGAATAATAATTTTTATTTTACTAATGATTGCTGGCATTGAGTTAAATCCCGGGCCTATTCCTCAATCTCCTCCAATACCAACTCCAGCAGTTATGCAAAAAAGGGAACGAAGGAGAGCACGTAAAGAGCATGCAAGATATATAGAAAAAACTACTGAGACAAACGAAATGTCAGGAGAGGAATACTTAATTGAGGAACATTCCAAGAAAACTACTGATATCTCGAAGTATGTTACAATAAAAGATTTTTTCGAACCGGAAGATTTACTAACAAAGACTATTGAACCTGAATACTCACTTAAATCGGTCTATGAATTAATCCAAGGCAAATTTCATAGTTTGAACTTCGAAATCCGTTCCATGAAAACTGAAATCAACAAAATGAACAAAGAAAATTTAAAGCTCATGGAAGAGTTAAAAGATATGTGTAAAAAAATACGTTTATTAGAAAAAAGAACAAATTCGTACAGTAAGTTAAAAGGTATGGTAAATTTTGAAATTGAGAAAATGTTAAACGAAAGAACTAAAAAGAATTTAATTATATTTAATTTTCTATTTAAAAGCTCGGAATATGTAGAAGAATTTTAAAAATTTATAAAAGATAACTTAGAGCCAATAGCAACGATTATTATTTTAAAAAAAAATTTTGTTACGCTTAACATGGATGAAAATTCAACGCAGAGTTGGTTAATAGCAGTGGCTTACCGTATGGGGGCGACACTTTTTAGGGGGCGGCAAAATTTCACAATAAATAATAATAATATGTTGTAAAAATTTGAAACATCCTAATCTAATCTTGCATCGCGCCTACGATAGTGCTATCCTCCGGACAGTCCGGGAATCGGCTAGCAGTACGGGTGAACTAGTAATTTTCTCATTCGAGGAAATCCTGCGAAACCTGTTTACCTTTTTTTTTTTGCTTGTACGATTCATTCGCGTTCATATGCACTACTAATATCCAATAGAACTATTTTAAACAGGTCGCTGCACTATCATTGAATTTTTCATTGCTTGTTTTCTGACAAAACTGAACTTTGGTCTTTTAAATTGAAATACCTAAATAAGGAGGGTCCGGAATTTTCCTTCTCCCGAGCGGCTGACACCCACGTTACGCCAATGGTTAATAGCGATAAACTAATATACTAATTACATGGGATATACTAATATATTAATAATGTATTTTTTTCATTCTTTTCGGTTATCCGAATTCTTCAGTTATCCGACCAACCCGAGTCCCCAATTCAGTCGGATAATCGATGGTCTACTGTAATTGTTATTCTGAAGTTTTAATTTATATCTTTAAAAATTTTTTTAAAGAAAAAAAAATTTAAAAAGTAAAAAAATTTGTTACTTTAAAGCAGTGGTCTCCAACCCCTGGGCCGCGGACCGGTACCGGTCCGTGGATCAAATGGTACCGGGCCGCCCAAGGAACATTAAATTATTGGTATTTCCATTTTATTTACTATGGTATATTTCTCTCGGGTTTGTGCGACTTTTAATGGACGACGGAACAACGGAATAAACTGGACATAAGAAACACACTTCGGGTGTCA
>NW_019384574.1:225366-231122 GCF_000671375.1 Centruroides sculpturatus | reverse complement strand
GTCGGATAATTGAAAAGTCGGATAACCGAAAAGTATGAAAAAATCCATTATTAGTGTAGTATATTATTATATCCCATGTAATTAGTATATTAGTATATCGCTATTAACCTACATTGCGTTGAATTTTCATCGATGTTAAGCCTAACAAAAATTTTTAAAATAATAATCGTCGCTATTGTATCGTTCAAAATTAGAAAATTAAGCTTCGTTTAAATACTGGCTATTTTTCATGGTCGAATGAGTGTTGCCAGCTAAAACACGTAAAAATAATATTAAAGTAGCCAAGACATAGCCAAATATTGTAGCGCCACATCACTAGCGGACATTTGAAATTTGCCAACTAGGACGGTCGGTTAACGGAGGGGTCGGTTGATCGGGAAGCAAATAATCGAGGTTCTACTGTATTATTTAAAATACTTTTGTATTAAAGTACTTATGTGTTAAACGGAGTAAATGTGCATGACACAACCGACAAAAATGCGTTTTGTCATTGTAAGGATCCTAAGCTAATAGATTAAAAGGAATAGCAAAACGTCACTTCACGTGGTAGACGATAGACCAATAAAATATTGATATTTAAACATTGGGCTTATAATTTTATAAATTTACAATATTTTGAAATAAATCCTTCAAAGGGACCACAAAAGAGGTGGTCGGTTGTACGAAGAACTTTTAAGGGTACGCAGACATTTTTTAGGTTTTCCGCTAGCTTTATGTTGCGAAAATCCTTCTCGTGAATCACGTCAAAATTGCAGAATTTGGATTTGCCAAAACGATTCAAGGAATTTATCCAAAGATTAAGACTTCTGTACCGCTCATCGCGGACACTAAATATTTTAAAATTCATTCAAATCTGTTGGTTGGTTTTGGAGAAATTCATCATCAAATTTGTCATTTTAATATTAGAACCTGTGGCTGAGCTTTAATATAGAGCGCTGTAGCACAGTCAAATCACTTCTTTTGTGTTAAATTAATGATATTAAAAAAATTATACTAACGAAAAATATTCAATTATTGGCTTACCTCCAGATACAGACGAATTCTCTCCATATTTGTTCGAAGTCAAATCATTTTCCTGTTGTTTCTTTCTGTTTCTCTTTTTCTTTGCTATTGAATATATCACAAAAAGAGAAATAATAATTAAACTTAACAGAATTTCGAACAAACTCAACAGACACATGGTCAATATTTTCTTTGATCTGCAATTTTCTATGCAGTACGTAATAATCAAATATCTATGCGTATATATCTGTAAAACAACAAGCGCCGAATAATACCAATCAGAATCAGAGTTTTTTCCACGTGATTTACAGTCTGCCTATTATAGAAGACTAACTTCGCACCACAACGAAAGTTAATTTCTCCTATTTTTTCCCTCAAGGTTGAATAATTCAATTAATGTTTTATATTAGTTACAACACGTTTTCATTTAAAAGGGTCGTAATTTGAGTACATTTTGATAGTAGTTTTAGATTTAATTATCAATTTTTAAAAAATTTTTTGCCAATAGATAGCGTAACATGTAAAGTCAGCACAACCAATGTAGACAGAAATTAACTGATCCACAGAAATAAAAGGATCGTTTTACAGTCGTACGTACGACAATATTTAAGTAAGTACTATCGTAACATTACTGCTGAGTTTTTTCGTAGCAATTGGTCGAATGGCTGAAAAGTGCGTAGCGAACAAACAAACAAACATTCTTATTTATAGATATGTATTGTTACAATTAGCACAGTTTATTTTATTAAGACAGCGCGACACAGCTATTTAAACTATACACTCAGCCTTAAAGTATATAATTAGAAAATGTCATTGTTGCTGCACTTTTTACATTGACTCAGTTAGTGAACTTCAGGCTTTGATCTGATGTAAACCTAGTTCTTACTCTATAGTGATTAAAATTTGTAAACTGTTTTGCCATCTTACTGCGAGTAATTTGTTTGTAAAAATTTGTTGGGTCCCAGGCAATGTGGGTATAAAAGGAAAAAAGCTGAAGCAGCTGAAAAGCCAGCTAGGCTTTCACAGATGGCAATGCCTATTGGAGGAGGCGACTTGAAGCTAGTCGTTTTTTAACGACTAGCAGAGAGATGGCAAAATGTGTGGAACTCCTAAGTCCACAATAAACTACATGAGATTAAACCTATAATAGAAAATTGGACAGTATGATAGATCTTAGGTAATTCTTACCGTTTAAAAATTAGACATACTCCCTGACTCATCAATACCTTTTGATGAGTGATGACTAGCCATTATGTCAATATAGGAATTGTACTGTAAGTGTTAAACACATTCTTTTCAACTGCATTGCTCTTGAGAGAATTCGTAGACAGTATCTTGGAAATGCAAGTTTGGCAGAGATTTTCGGCCAGAGGCCAATCTTGATAAGTTACTGAACTTTATGAAAGTCACAAATATTTAAAAACAGCTTTAATTATTTATATATACATCTTGTTGTTATATATATTTGTAGTGTTATATTCTCTCGTTATTGGTGTTTTGTTATTTTTTGTATGTTACATTATACATCTAGTAGGTTACACAATTTTACCATTTGACAAGGCGCAGCTTGGCCTTCGCGGCCCTTGCGCCAAAAAACCTTAACAAATTTTCAAACCAAAAATCTTAAAAAAATTGTAATTGATGCAAAATCTCGAAGGGATTTAAACACCATTCGTTGATAGCTCTCATTTTCTCCAGTACTTAAGTCCAGATGAATGTATAAACATACTATTTTCGATATTTACTTCGAGTTTTATGGAAAATGAATAATTTTTAAAGCGTTTGCTTTTACCTTTGTTCGTATTTTTCAGGTACAAAAACCTTAACAAGCATCGCTTACAAAGTTTCAGAGTGAAAGAATCTTTTTTCAAATATAAAAGTTTATTCTGATATTTAAATAATTGAGTAGATAAATTGATTTATTTAAACTAATAATTAGAAAACTTGCTCACTAAAAGTGTGAATTAAATTTTAGAATAAAATATATTTAAACTAAGTAATTGATTACATTTCGATTACTTATTAGGTAGCCGACCCGGTGGAGATAAGTAACTTGAAACCCACTCCACGTCACCTGTGTAAGTTTGCGGTCTCCTAGGTGGGATCTATTAATCCCGCGTCAGGATGAACATAAGGGAAGGTTGTATGTAGGCTGTGACGGCGGAGGCAAATGATGACAAGTGTTTTACACAAGAAAGACGTTTATTTGTTAACATTTATGCTTACATCGACAATCGACTGTCCTTCACTAGGTTCTTCTCGTCGAAGATGCAGAGAAGTAAGAACTTCAGCGTCTGGCTGGCCCCGGGGCAGACGAGATGAGGTCGCTGAGCAAGGCGGACGATCGAAAGGAGGAAACGGCGGAGTCCAAAGTTCTTGGCGACGACACCCCACAATATAAGTCACGATTTTTCGTGGAATACAGAGGAGAGCTTCCTCCGACCTTGAGTTTCAGATTTTTATAGTTTTTTCTCTTACTATTCGGATTTCTGATTGGCCTCTCGTCCCCTTCCTCGCTTTCCGATTGGTCTCTCTTTTATTTTGGGATAAACCGAGACCGACTCGGGTCACGGGAAAGGTCCGATTCCAGGTGTTTGCTCGACGTCGTTCTGTCAATTGTTCTTGGGGATTGTTGACAAAATTGCAAGACTCGCGCTCATAATTTAGATCCGTTACTCGAGATTTCTGTCCTCTGGATGCTCGAACGATTATATGCAATGATTTATCTCTCTTAAATCTTTGTCTTTTTCGAAATTGTTTCTCTAGATTGATTGCTTATGAGCGCTGGAATGAAAGTTCTACCTGCGTATGACCACTTGTCTCTAACTTATAACTTTTCGTTCTGACATTGACAGTTCGTTTAACACGTGTTGGAGTTATCCGAGACTCGTTGTCTACATTTTGTGCCGCGTTGTTTAAATTATGAGATTTTCCTCCCACTCTCACGTTCAATCTATCGTTATTATTTAATTAAACATAAGAATACCGCGATTTACATGATTTCGGACCTCGGTTGGGTCCTCACATATTTTCTAAACATATTTTGTTCAAATTTGCTTTTTGTGCGAGGAGGATAAAATATTTACAGAAATTAATGCATTGTTTGAAAATAAAATTGAGACTTATCACGAAAAAAATTAAAAAAGTAAATTTTACTTCTATGAAAGTAAAGGTGAAATGAAGGTGTTCAATTCAATAGGTCATTTGTTTGCGGATTAGTCAAAACAATCAAGATAAAATAGGAAAGTGAAAGTAATTAACGTGCAATTAATTCCTTATCAGTTTCTTATTTTTCTTTCATTTCTAGTAAGGCCTTGTCTTTATTTATTTTCAATTGTCATTTGAAATTCTATTTTATTTAATACGAACAATCAATCAACAGCAAAAGAAATTTCCATTCACTGATAATTATATTTCTAAATTGCTTGTTAGGAAATGAATTTATCTAATAATTCCCAAAGTAAACTGATTAAATTCTAAACTGTATTTTTTATTATTTGCAATAAATTTATTAAAATATACGAAATAAATTAAATTAAATAATTAAAATATGCAGGAAAGACAATTCGATATNAACAATCAACGTCCCCCCTCAGTGGGCCGCGGTAAAATATCAAACGTTGACCGATCCGCGGCGATAAAAAGGTTGGGTACCGCTGCTTTAAAGTATAAAGTAACAAAATTTTTAAAGATATAAATTAAAAAATTCAGAATAATAATTAAAACTCGGTGATAATTTCTATTCTTGTTGATTGTTATTTTTCTTCGGTAAAATAGAAATTTAAACGTAACACGCATGAATAAATTCGAGGAAATATAAGAAACCGATAAGGAGTTACTTGCACAACAATTACCTTCACTGCCCTATTTTTCCTTGATCGTATTGATAAATTTCTATTTAAGTAACAAATTCCTGTTGAAAGGAATAACCTTGGTTTCAGCTTTACTTCTAGAAAAACAAAAGCTAGATGCGAAATTTTCCTTACAATAAGTCTAAATTTTACTTTTAAACAATATAGGAATTTCGATAAATATTCCACCTAAATCATATACAAAGCGAATTTTTAAAAATTCAGATGAAAAATAATCTAAATATAAATAATTATTTAGTTTGAACATATTTCAATTGAAATATTGTCTTTTAGTAATTAACAGCTTTCTTTAATTACTTAAACTAATCAACTAATTTTCAAATTGCTTTCCAAAAGAATTTCTTTCAAAACATGGCTGACAAATTCACACAAAAAATTAGAAGAAAAAACTGAAATATTTTAGATTTTGCCCTGTCGAATCACAAGGAACAACAGTCTTTCATTACAGAAATGACATTTTATTAGAGGCTACAAAACAAGATCGCGATCAAACTAACCGAGCGCAAAATAGAATACAGTAGAGCGTCGATTTTCCGAATCAATTGGGGACTGGGGTTGTTCGTAAAACTGATATTTCGGATAACCGATTTATGTACAAAAAAATAGTTTACCGTATCCGTTGTCGAAATTTTTCTCCCTTGCGTGTCGCTTCGCGTTGAATTTTCGTCGATGTTAAGCCTAACGAAGACTATTGTCTCGTAAAAAATTATTTTTTTATTTTGTACGAACAAAATAAATATATTGAAAAATATAAAAACAATAAAAAATTATACTTCAGATGTTAATTTAGTATCAAAAACGTAAAATATTTGAGTAGCCCAAGACATAGCCAAAGATTGAAGCTCCACAGCACTGGCGAAAATTTAAATTTGCCGACTGGAA
>NW_019384574.1:214620-224584 GCF_000671375.1 Centruroides sculpturatus | reverse complement strand
CTTTTCAGGGGGTGGTTCGATCGGATATGTCGGCTCCATCCCTCACCACTTGGCCACTTCGTTGTGGGCCTGGTGGAACCCATAATAAACTTGCTAAGTGGTCCTCTTAGTGCCCACAGGACGGAAAGAGTGAAGAGACTAATGAAACCGAACGTCTTTTAGAATATATAAAGTCTTTGGAAAACGACTAAATCAAGTGATTTTACAACACTTGTTTCCATTCTGTCTTCAAAACAGCAGGTTTGTGATGTCGGTCACATTTTTTAAATTATCAATTTAAAAATAATTTTTTGCCAGTAGATAGCGTAACATGTAAAGTCAGCACAACCAATGTAGACAGAAATTAACTGATCCACAGAAATAAAATGAACGTTTTACAGTCGTACGTACGACAATATGTAAGTAAGAACTATCGTAACATTACTGCTGAGTTTTTTCGTAGCAATTGGTCGAACAGCCGAAAAGTGCGTAGCGAACAAACAAACAAACATTCTTATTTATAGATATGGATTGTTACAATTAGCACAGTTTATTTTATTAAGACAGCGCGACACAGCTATTTAGGGTATACACTTAGCCTTAAAGTATATAATTAAAAAATGTCATCGTTGTTGCATTATTTACATTGACTCAGTTAGTGCACATCAGGCTTTGATCTGATGTAAGCCTAGTTCTCACTCTATAGTGATTAAAATTTGTAAACTGTTTTGCCATCTTACTGCGGGTAATTTGTTTGTAAAATTTTGTTGGGTCCCAGGCCATGTGGGTATAAGAGGAAATCAGCTGACACAGCTGCAAAGCCAGCGAGGCTTTCACAGATGGCAATGCCTATTGGAGAAGGTGACTTGAAGTAGTCGTTTTTTAACGACTAGCAGAGAGATGGCAAAATGTGTGGAACTCCTAAGTCCACAATAAACTACATGAGATTAAACCTATAATAGAAAATTGGACAGTATGATAGATCTTAGGTAATTCTTACCGTTTAAAAATTAGACATACTCGGCTGACTCATCAATACCTTTTGATGAGTGATGACTAGCCATTATGTCAATATAGGAATTGTACTGTAAGTGTTAAACACATTCTTTTCAACTGCATTGCTCTTGAGAGAATTCGTAGACAGTATCTTGGAAATGCAAGTTTGGCTGAGATTTTCGGCCAGAGGCCAAATCTTGATAAGTTACTGAACTTTATGAAAGTCACAAATATTTAAAAACAGCTTTAATTATTTATATATACATCTTGTTGTTATATATATTTGTAGTGTTATATTCTCTCGTTATTGGTGTTTTGTTATTTTTTGTATGTTACATTATACATCTAGTAGGTTACACAATTTTACCATTTGACAAGGCGCAGCTTGGCCTTCGCGGCCCTTGCGCCAAAAAACCTTAACAAATTTTCAAACCAAAAATCTTAAAAAAATTGTAATTGATGCAAAATCTCGAAAGGATTTAAACACCATTCGTTGATAGCTCTCATTTTCTCCAGTACTTAAGTCCAGATGAATGTATAAACATACTATTTTCGATATTTACTTCGAGTTTTATGGAAAATGAATAATTTTTAAAGCGTTTGCTTTTACCTTTGTTCGTATTTTTCAGGTACAAAAACCTTAACAAGCATCGCTTACAAAGTTTCAGAGTGAAAGAATCTTTTTTCAAATATAAAAGTTTATTCTGATATTTAAATAATTGAGTAGATAAATTGATTTATTTAAACTAATAATTAGAAAACTTGCTCACTAAAAGTGTGAATTAAATTTTAGAATAAAATATATTTAAACTAAGTAATTGATTACATTTCGATTACTTATTAGGTAGCCGACCCGGTGGAGATAAGTAACTTGAAACCCACTCCACGTCACCTGTGTAAGTTTGCGGTCTCCTAGGTGGGATCTATTAATCCCGCGTCAGGATGAACATAAGGGAAGGTTGTATGTAGGCTGTGACGGCGGAGGCAAATGATGACAAGTGTTTTACACAAGAAAGACGTTTATTTGTTAACATTTATGCTTACATCGACAATCGACTGTCCTTCACTAGGTTCTTCTCGTCGAAGATGCAGAGAAGTAAGAACTTCAGCGTCTGGCTGGCCCCGGGGCAGACGAGATGAGGTCGCTGAGCAAGGCGGACGATCGAAAGGAGGAAACGGCGGAGTCCAAAGTTCTTGGCGACGACACCCCACAATATAAGTCACGATTTTTCGTGGAATACAGAGGAGAGCTTCCTCCGACCTTGAGTTTCAGATTTTTATAGTTTTTTCTCTTACTATTCGGATTTCTGATTGGCCTCTCGTCCCCTTCCTCGCTTTCCGATTGGTCTCTCTTTTATTTTGGGATAAACCGAGACCGACTCGGGTCACGGGAAAGGTCCGATTCCAGGTGTTTGCTCGACGTCGTTCTGTCAATTGTTCTTGGGGATTGTTGACAAAATTGCAAGACTCGCGCTCATAATTTAGATCCGTTACTCGAGATTTCTGTCCTCTGGATGCTCGAACGATTATATGCAATGATTTATCTCTCTTAAATCTTTGTCTTTTTCGAAATTGTTTCTCTAGATTGATTGCTTATGAGCGCTGGAATGAAAGTTCTACCTGCGTATGACCACTTGTCTCTAACTTATAACTTTTCGTTCTGACATTGACAGTTCGTTTAACACGTGTTGGAGTTATCCGAGACTCGTTGTCTACATTTTGTGCCGCGTTGTTTAAATTATGAGATTTTCCTCCCACTCTCACGTTCAATCTATCGTTATTATTTAATTAAACATAAGAATACCGCGATTTACATGATTTCGGACCTCGGTTGGGTCCTCACATATTTTCTAAACATATTTTGTTCAAATTTGCTTTTTGTGCGAGGAGGATAAAATATTTACAGAAATTAATGCATTGTTTGAAAATAAAATTGAGACTTATCACGAAAAAAATTAAAAAAGTAAATTTTACTTCTACGAAAGTAAAGGTGAAATGAAGGTGTTCAATTCAATAGGTCATTTGTTTGCGGATTAGTCAAAACAATCAAGATAAAATAGGAAAGTGAAAGTAATTAACGTGCAATTAATTCCTTATCAGTTTCTTATTTTTCTTTCATTTCTAGTAAGGCCTTGTCTTTATTTATTTTCAATTGTCATTTGAAATTCTATTTTATTTAATACGAACAATCAATCAACAGCAAAAGAAATTTCCATTCACTGATAATTATATTTCTAAATTGCTTGTTAGGAAATGAATTTATCTAATAATTCCCAAAGTAAACTGATTAAATTCTAAACTGTATTTTTTATTATTTGCAATAAATTTATTAAAATATACGAAATAAATTAAATTAAATAATTAAAATATGCAGGAAAGACAATTCCATATTTTAATTTTTATTTCGTATTTTTATGTCTGTAAAAATGATGTCAACTCGTGGCAAATAATATATATATATTATTTGTTTATTTATTTGTGTCTGTCGTGTTTATGTATATATAAGCAGAATAGTTATGACTTGTTCATTGTGTAAAAGTATATATACGTGGATATACACATTTGATTTTTGAAATTTCTTTCTTCCTGTGGGCACTAAATTAAAATATTTATTATACATATTGGTGGTTTTTCTGGTATTTTATTAAAAAGTATCGTCCTCGTAGGATGTTTAGCTCGAATGGAACACGTGCTCTCGAAGGATGAGTTCTGTCAATAGAATAAGGCAAAGCAATAATTGGAAAAATATGACAAGGAAGTATTTTCCGGAAGGACTTTTTAAGGAAATGTGACGCGTAATTACATATTTGATACGAGATACAAAAAACACTTCACATGGGTAGAATGTTGATGAAGCGCACAAACATTCAATCCTCGTGTGCATGAGTTCAATTGTTTCACTTCCAGGGCCGTTTCCCCGATTATAGTTGCACTTCATATTACTACACAGTCTGATGTAAATCTTATTATTTGGATGTATTTTATGACGTTATTATTACATCATTTAAAGAGATCTCACATACTTGATCCTAAACGTCCTTATTTTTGTTTCACTGTAACGAAAACAATTATAATCAACATAAAGCTAAAAGAATTTAATTCAGTTCATTTCGTTGATACCTTTGTGGCCTGATTGCACCCAGTGCCGGCTAAGAAAAATGAATGGCTTGATTTTCATAACATTTAAAGAGTTCACTCGACAATAAATAATATTTATTCTTATAAATTTCCTCATTGCACACGGGTTTTACCAGATATTTGTCGGGAGAATTATAAATGGACCACTCATTATACATAAACATTGGTATAGAATTTCGGTATAAAAGCTATCCTGAAAAATTTGATTTTACACGAAAGCTTCATGTTGACCAGGGCTGTGGATTCGTGTAAAAATCTACCGACTCCAACTCCGACTCCGACCAGGGACGGAATTGTTACCGAAAGAGACCCGGAAATTCTGATGTCATCAGATGACCTCAGAATAAAAGATTCAATAAATACAGTTCTAATAAAGATAAAGCGTAGAAACTTTTTATTCCAAAGCTAAAAGTCTTCTCTAAGTAATATATATAAATATGTTTTCGATAATTTTTACTTTTCCGGCTGTTATATATAACAGAGGGAAAGTGAAGCGCCGGTCAAAAAATGACCCCTTTGAAATTTTTACATTTTTGGACTCAGGACTCTTTGAAATTTCGAGATATGCAAAAGATTCGATGTTTTTTTTTCTATGTATGTGGATGTTAGACTTTGCGAAGGCATGATTTTATTCATCCTGTTTGTAGCATAATAATTTCTGTGATCAGAGTGGTCAAATCGGAGTCAGATGGTTTAACACAGGAGTTAGTTATTAAACGTCAAAGTGGTTGAACTAAATCATGTCCCCATACATCTTAGGCGAGAACATCTTAACGGGTTTTACTGTACTATTATAAAGTGACAAAAAAGCTTACTTTGAGGGTAGAGACAAGTTTTATTTTATTTTTTTAAATTTTCAACGCTAATAATGATTTAAATATTTATTAAGAGATATGATACTTAACCACTTTTATGTCTTTACCCTGTCGATCTTTAATTAAAAACCAAATTTTAATAGTATTAATGCCCCTTTATACGCGAGCCACATTGTCACATTTCGTTTCTTAATATTTTCTGTTCTGAGATATCTCAGGACAAAAAATAAAAAAAATTAAACAAATTAGATGCCAACACACACGCGAGCGCGAATTTTTTTCCCTTTATTGACATTTTTAGGGATTCGGGAGGTCTCCAAACGTGTAGATTTGTAAAAAAAAAACTTTAAGGGTCAAATTTGACACGATTTCAATACTTTTCCGTTTTATAACAAATTGGTAAGTAAAAAATAGTCGGAGTCGGCGGATTTTTTGACGACTCGGACTCCACAGCCCTGGCCTTGACAATAGTATTGGTTCTACACTAGAGCATGAAATTATTTTACCATGTCAAATAATAAATTTTTATACAAAAAGTAAACTATAAGCGTGATTACACGATGTTCATGCCTCACCGACTTATTGAGAATGGGAGAATCACTTTTACTTTCTTTTACTCTTACACAATTAAATTGTATGAAAATGTTTTTATTCAGTAAAATTTTCATTTCCATATTACTAAACGAATATTCAAAACAGAAAACTCGTAAATCATAAAAATTTTTGAATTAAAAAATTATTCTAAAAGTAAAAGAAAAAAATTTTAAAGTAAAATACCACCGCTCAGTAACAGAACCGGTTATGGCGCATTGTCTTTGAAATAGGTAACGTCCTTACCCTTAGTAACTCAACCATAACATAAATTAAATTAAGATTTAATTATTATATAACTAAAATCAAAATGTACTCAAATTACGACCCCCTTTTTAAATGAAAATGTGCTGTAACTAGTAAATAACATAAATTAAATTTTCCAAGCTCCAGAGAAGAAATGGGAGAAGTTAAGTCTCGTAGTGCGAAGTTAGTCTTCTATGACAGCTCTGTCCAACTGGCGGCCCGCGGGCCGTATACGGCCCGCCAAATAATTTTTACGGTCCGCGAGTACATTTTACTATGAATAAATTTATATTACTAAATTATTATTATTAATATTAAAATTATTTTACTACCGTGTTTCCCCGAAAATAAGACAGTGTCTTATATTAATTTTTGCTCTGAAAAATGCGCTAGGTCTTATTTTCAGGGAATGTCTTATTTTTTCCAGGAAGAAGAATTCACATTTATTATTGAACAAAAAAATTCCCAAGTCGAACTTAGACGAGAGTGACGTATATCCGGTGTGTCGAACTGTCGCCTTTTTATAGCGTCAACATCGGACTCGCTGACCAATTAGTGCTTACTGAACCGTAGCACTATGCAAATGTCATGTGGCTTATCAACCTTCTTGGCCCCCGAAATGTTTGGTGAAAAAAATATGGCCCGCGGGCTATGATAAGTTGGACAGCGCTGTTCTATGATAAGAAGACTGTGATCACGTGGCAAAAAACTCTGATTGTGATTGGCGTTATTCGGAGCTTGTTGTTTTATGCATAGATATTTGATTATTACGTACAGTATTGCATCGAAAACTGCAGATCAAGAAAAATATTCACTATGTGTCTGTTCAGTTCGTTTCAAATTCTGTTAAGTGTAATTATTATTTTTCTTCTTGTGATATATTCGATAAGAAAGAAATGGAGAAACGGAAGAAAACAACAGAAAAATGATTCGACATCGAACAAATATGGAGAGAATTCGTCTGTATCTGCAGGTAAGCTAATAATTGAATATTTTTCGTTATTTTAATTTTTAAAATATCATTAATTTAACACGAAAGAAGTTACTCAACAACGCTACAGAGCTTTATAGTAGAGCTCAGCCACATGTCTAATGTTAAAGGGCTAAATTTGATGATTGACAACCGATTTAGATGAAATTTAAAATATTTAGTGTCCGCGATGAGCGATACGGAAGTCTTAAAGTTTGAATAAATTCTTTGGATCGTTTTGAAATTCCAAATACTGTACTGCAATTTCGACTTGATTTTCAACGAGAGGGATTTTCGCGACACCAACCAAGCTTGCAGAAAATCTAGAAAACGTCTGCGTACGCTTAAAAATTCTTTCGACAGCCGACCCAGTAGCGTTGCATAGTGGGGGCGGCACTTTTTAAAGGGCGGAAAAATTTCACAATAAATATTAATAATATCTTGTAAGAATTTTAACCATCTTATTTCATATTTTCGTCGACCTATGACTCGAACCGGTTGAAATGAACACGGAATAGTGTTACCATCCATCCCGATAGTCCGGGAATCGATTCACCCTCCGGGGATATCGTGCGCAACCTGTTGACTTTTTCTGTTTTTTTTTTTTGCTTGTACGATTTATGCGTATATATATATATATACATCTCCAATATCCAATACAGCTAGTTCACTTGCGTTACTCCTATCTAAGTCTCCCTAGTCGCTAACTGTAACTGATTTAGAACCAGCATGCATTGCACATTATTCTTCGCATTGAAAATGACATACGAATGCGTCAGGAACTTCTATTCGAACAAACCTCACCTGTCGTCCAGGTCAAAGATTTTAATAAGGTGACAACACTAGCACGGAATTTTTCATTACTTATTTTGTGACGAAACTTAATTTTAGTCTTTTAAATTGAGATACCTAAATAAGGAAGGCGAAATTTTCATCCGCTTTGAGCGCCTAACACCCACGCTACGCCACTGAGCCGACCACCTCTTTTATGGTTCCTTTGAAGGATTTGTGTCAAAATATCGAGTATTTATAACATTATAAGCTCAATTTTTAAATATTAACATCAGGGGCGTGCCGTGATATTTGATGATAGGGAAGCTGTGTTTCTATAAGAAGCCGACATCCAGGGACAATCAGTTAATTCTTTCTTTAAATGTATTTTTAATAGATTATTTATCTGACGTACTTAATAAACAAGTTCAATATAATTACCTCTGTTATTAGATCCAATACATTCCATATGNTTTTAATTATATAATAATTAAATATTACTTTAATTTATTTTATGGTTAAATTATTAAAGGTAAAGTCATTACCTATACAGAAGACGATATCTGTGCCATAACCGGTTCTGTTATTGCGTAGTGGTATTTTACTTCAGTTTTTTTTACTTTAAGAATAATTTTTTTATTTACAAATTTTTACGCTTTACAAATTTCCTGTTTAAAATGTTCATTTAGAAAAATGAAAATGAAAATTTTACCGAATACAAAAATTTTTCTACAATTTAATTGTATAGTGTAGAACATTTACTTTTGTAAAGACGAAGATTTCACGTAAAATCAAATTTAACATGAAAACTTTTATACTGCAATTTTATATGGATGTTTATCTATACTGAGTTGTCCATTTATAATGGTCCCGACTAATATTTAGTAAAATACATGTGCAACAAGAAAATTTATAAGAATAAAAGTTATTTATTGTCGAGTGGCGCTTTTAAATGTTATGAAAATTAAACAATTTCATCTTCTATGCAGTCAATGGTCGCAAAGGTAGCAGCGAAATGAACTGAATTAAATTCCTGTGGTTTTGATATTGATTATAATTGTTTTCGTTACACTTAAACAAATATAAGGATGTTTACGATCAAGTACGTGACATCGTCTGTAAATTATGTAATAATAACGTCATAAAACGTAAAACACATCAAATTTAAGATTTATATCAGTCCCTGTAGTAAGGTGAAATGCAACTATAAATGGGGATACAGCCCTATGTGTGAAACAATTGAACTCAGGCATACTAGGATTGGAGATTTATATGCCTCATCAACAGCACGCCCATGTAAAGGTTTTGTTGTATCTTGTATCAAACATAGAATTATTTGCAACTTTTCTATAATAGTCCTTTTTGAAAAATATTTTTTTTTATATTGAATTAACTTCAACCCATCCCTCGAGAATGCATTGCCTTATTCAATTAATAGAATTCATCACTCGTGCTCTGTTCGCGGTANCAAATAGCTCCCTACGAGTGGAATCAGAGACGGTCCTGCTAGGTGTTCGGTGTGTACTGTACTGTACATGCACGCGGGCTGCCAAATCCCGAGGGTGCCGATACCCTCGGGATTTGGCAATGTTAAATGTTTCTTTTGTCGCATCACTAATACACCTCAAAAGACGTGACAGGGTTCTTGTAAATTTTAAACGTTTCTCACCATAGCTGTATAAGTCTAAATGTTAAACTTAATAAATTGTCCGTCTTTTGTTTTCTAACTAATTAGTTTTAGGCCCAGATGTTGTCCACGGAAATTTCCAAAATTTACAACTTTTTGGTCACTCTCGTCGAACTGAAAAAATTTCTGTCTTTATTACATCTAATATTTCGAAGAGATCAGTCCACACTGTACTCGGCTATAGATTGGTTCGGTTAAGTTTTTGTTTAAATTAATTAAGTAATATTCCGGCTCTTTCGTCAGGGTTTTGTTTACGTCCCCAATTCCCTAATCGCTTAATTATTTAACTACTTCTTAAGTAGAAATAAGTCGAAACCAGTTACTTTGTAATCGAATATTTGTAGTCTCGGGAAAAAGTGGATAGACAAATTTTTATGACAAACGGATACATAAATCGTAAATTTAAGGAAAATAAATTCTAGAGCCTTTTCTGTACCTCGTGCATCTCTCTCATTCATTAAATTTAGTTGTAAATGATGCTACCAAAGTAACGGTTAATTTTTTAACATTAAACAAGAATTGTACACGTTTTTTTCTAAATCCCCTTAAAAATAGGATGTACGAAATCGTAATATCACTGGTATAACATCGAAATCCGTGAGTAATATAAAATAGGAGAGCGGAATAAATATATCAAATATTTGAATGGATTTTTTAACTCCTGTTAACTTTACGGAATTATCGTAAAAACATACCAGTAAATTCTTATCGGTTGGGTTAAGTTATAAATCTACTCGTTATTCACGTAATCGAAATATCTAGTGGGCAGGC
>NW_019384574.1:192162-212094 GCF_000671375.1 Centruroides sculpturatus | reverse complement strand
GTGTAGTATAGAAATTTGTAATAAGATACATAATGCGGTTATAATAAAATATTGTGCGATTATTTTCATATAATTAAAATTAATATTTATTTACTTTTTAGAGAATACGAGGGAAGCGGCGCTTCCAACGCTTCTAATGATGGCACGCCACTGTAAGCTTGTATCAAGTGTCTCTTTACCAGTATTGTGTTACATGACAAATAATAAGTTTCTGAATAATACATTATAAAATAAATAAAGATTTATACTAAAATTTTTTATAAATTTATTTTATAAAATGGTGTATTATAAATTATTCTGATTTTTTGTGGAAGCGTATTGTAAAGCTTTTTATGTTAACATATAAGGCTAGAAACTATTATAAAATAAGTATTATTGTGATATAAAAAAATTTTTTTTTGTATTTGTGTAAAAATATTCATATAAAAAAGCTTTTATAATAAAAGTTCTCTGACACTCCTGCATGCAATTGTAAAATCCTAGAAGAAAACATAAAATAACAGGATTGTCTAGAGTAATTTATTCTTATCTTTATATATCGATTGTTTTGTACATATTGTTGAATATTTTGTTGCAGTTACTATTTTTTATTATATTTTTATCTAAAACCATTTGATCTAATTTTATCTATAAAACACAAATTTACAATAATATTTACATGTAACTTATTATTGCAAATTTATGTTATTTGAATTATTGTAAATTTATGTTTGAAAAAACCATAGAATAATAATAAATCAGAAAATTTTATTTGCAGATTTTATAATGTAAAGTAATATGTTGTCTTTTGCACTAAACGAACTGCACCCTTTTAGAGCCTCAGGGTGTAAAATGTCTGTTTACAATATACTATTTCTCTTTCATAACAAACTCTAGGGGGTGGTGTGGGTCAAGCAATGTAGGACAGATAAAACCTTTTTTTTCTGATAATAAGCTAATGAAAGATATTCATATACAGAATTTTTATAAAAACTCTGCAATCTTTTATCAAAAACACGATGTTTTGCAGGAAAAGCACTTTTACGAATGCAAGTATTGTTTTAAATGTGGTATCTCCCTTCAAATTCGCGCTACATTCACTCTGTTTTTATGTTTTCTAGCAAAGTCATATTACAGTTTACCGTAGTTTTGTATTTTGTTTATCACGAATTTAAAATTATAATCAAATTCGAAATTTTCGAACAAAACAGAAAATAATATATTTATTTATATAAATTCGCTAAAAATAATAAGTTTCTAAATAATACATTATAAAATAAATAAAGATTTATACTAAAATTTTTTAAAATTTATTTTATAAAATGGCGTATTATAAATTATTTTGATTATTTTGTGGTAGTTTTTTCGTAAGATATTTCATTCATATTATAACAGAAATATTTTAGTAGAAAAAAATATTTTATTCATAATTCTATAAATTTATATACCTATATATTACACATATTTAACTTTATTTACCTGTATACAGTGGTGCCTCGTACAACGTACTTAATCCGTTCCAAATGCATGTCCGTTAAGTGAAACGTCCGTTATATGAAACGCATTTTCCCATAGAAATACATGTTAAAACATATAATTCGTTCCGCAGCATAAAATAACCGTACTGTACCATAAAAAATGAAAATGGAGCAGACACCAATTATGCCGGGTAGTCAGATGTTGTGAGGAGGAGGTGGAAGAACACTTTCTTTACACATTCATACAGATACAGACTTTTTACACATTGCAGCGGGTCTTTTTTTATTGTTTTTTAATCGGAGTCAGATTCAGGAGAGGCTACCGGAACTTGCAGGGTCAACTTCTCTTGTTCCATCCTTTGTTTTTTGCCCGCTGGCTTCTTGAAAAACATGACCAAGGTGGTCTGTTTCTCTTTCTTCTTTAACACCTGTCGGAAATGACAGACAAAGGTGTCATCGTAGAGATCATTGATCCTGTTAGCCTCAGCTCTATTTGGATAATGAGTGTTGGTAAACTCCTGAACCTCTCCCCATTCGACAAGAAAGTTTTTGTCAACTTTCACTCCTGATGATTTCTTGCTTTGTTTCAATTGAAATCACCTTTCTGTTTTTTTAGAAGCCATGATGCATTATAAATGACTTAACTTGCCAGATTATATGATACGAATAATTCTTTATTAATTAAGATCATTAAACACTTCTACGAGCTACTTTCGCTCCGTTTCTTTTTACAACCTCTTTTCGTCCCGCCACCTCGGCATCTACACAATTACATTTCGTTTATTTGAATAGTCAACGTATATTATATTACATTTAATGTTTATTTAAATTATCAACATATATTACATTACATTTCGTTTATTTGAATAGTCAACGTATATTATATTACATTTAATGTTTATTTAAATTATCAACATATATTACATTACATTTAATGTTTATTTAATTCATCAACATATATTACATTACATTTCTACTTCAGATATACTAATAATACATTCTAATAATACTAATATATCCTAAAAATAGCAGATTGCCATTGGCAACAGCAAAAGTGTGGAAACATCATTCGCACTTGTTCGAAAAAAGTCCATTGCTCGTCTCACGTAACTGCCAAACGAAAAGTCCGTTGTCCGCAGCAAGTCCGTTGCTCGAGTCACGTAATGGTCAAACAGAAAGTCCGTTATTCGCAGTGTCCGTTATTCGAGGCGTACGTTATACGAGGCACCACTGTACTTATTTACAAGTTTGTTTCAAGAAATGATGACTTTTTATTTCCTTTGAATAATTGTACAATATCTCATTCTTAATCTTGATATCGGTGTGTCAAGTAGTGCTTTAGTTTTGTGCCTGCAATTTTGTTGTTTTTGGATATCTGTCAGCCAGTTGTTCTGCATTATCCAGTAAGTTTATGATAATTCTATTTATTCCGGAGATTATTATCTAATTTTTAGCGCGTAAGAAAAAAGTAAGTCAGGTTTTTAGAATAATCCCTTTCCAAGTCGCGTTGGTGCCCCACCGCCCGCACTTTGATCACGTGGCGTTTCACAGACACTATTTTTATTTCATAAAATTGTAAAGTTATTGGCTTTGCTTATGGGCACAAGTATAAAAGTTCACGACTGACGAACGGTATTCGAAGTGGGAGGTTCGGAATTTACGGCTGGTTCGGAGATTCAACTCAAAGGTATCGAATATCGTCGGTCCGGCTTTCGTGAAGAGACTCCCCCGAGAGGGGGAAGAAAGCATATTTTTGTGCTGGAATAATCGATCACGTGATCGGTTTTTATAGGAGATAAAGGTTATAGGTGTTCTCGGGACCTAAAACAAATGACGAAATTTAGATGCTAACTATAAACTTTTGTGCAAGTCGAGCTGCAAGCTGTGTGAGAAAAATAAAATGTTGATAGTTATGGAACGATGGTTTCAAATGTTCCCAGCTAAGATCGTGTTTTTTTCAATCCGTTATATAACAGAAGTAAAATAATTACATTTTTAGAATAATAAAATTTCGGATCTCACAATTCTAACAATCCATAATGGATGTTGCTCTAGTGGCATCGCCTATGGGACCAGGAAGATTTATTACTATGTCATGCTGCTTTGTTTTTGTTAGTAATTTTTGTTGGTGAAGTTGGATAAACTGAGCCATCAAAGATGTAAACGGGAGACGGACGAAACTTCTATATGTCTTTATTCTACGAAGACCTACAGACACACTGGACGTTAGAAAAATAGCAATAATTCAGAGGGTCATAGGCAACGAGAAAAAATAAACAGTGTCATCGTACATTGCATTCTATCTTCCAGGAGACCAGGAAATAAACTTTTTAACACGTTACAGCCATATTCCTAACAGTTTTTCCTAGTTGCGATGTTGAAAATTTTTTCAGCAGGTACTAAAATCATACCCTATATAAAACATGCTCTCACCTTGTTAAAAAGTTGAAGGTATCAATAATTGCTTGTCATCAAGCTGTTCTTCCTGTTCTGTATCAGTGTCTTTATCTCTTGTTTCACAGATATCAGGTTTACCTTCAGATGATTTGTCATCATATATAATATTTTCCATATCCATGTCTGAGAGTAAAAAGCGTGCATGCTCCATATTGATGCAGTTGATAACAACGCTGTTTGAACACTTCCACTGCACTAACAAAAGTACAAATGCAAACGAATTACGTAGAGATTCGCTGAACTTTGTACATCTGTTAGTTCACTTAGAGACATCTGTATTCTATCAAACAAAACAAACTGCAGCTATCTATCTAGAGCGAGGGAGAAGTTATTGCTATAATTTACACTACGTCTCAAATTACTTAGCCGAAAGACGAGTCGATTGTTATTGTGAAGCGAAGAGTCAAAGTTTATCAATGTATATTTCTGTTTTAAATAGTGAATATTTGACGCTTTTCGTATATACTTTCCACACTTCATACAATAATACACTATAATAAGCGATTAGATAATTTTTTCCTAAGAATACACAATATTCGGGAGAAATAAGTTTCCCGGTTAATTTTTTAGCTGGAAGCTTTTGTTAATTGGATTATCTAACCTTGAGGGAAGAAACGAGAGAAGTTAAGTCTCGTTGTAGTGCGAAGTTAGTCTTCTATAATAGGCAGACTGTGTATCACGTGGAAAAAACTGATTGTGATTGGCATTATTCGGCGCTTGTTGTCTTACGCATAGATATTTCATTACTACATACAGTACCGCATCGAAAACTGCATATCAAGAAAAATATTGACCATGTGTCTGTTGAGTTTGTTCCAAATTCTGTTAAGTTTAGTTATTATTTTTCATTTTGTGACATATTTAATACGAAATAAAAAGAGAAACGGAAGGAAACAACAGGAAAATGATTCGACTTTGAACAAATATGGAGAGAATTTGTGTGTATCTGGAGGTAGGCCAATAATTGAATACTTTTTGTTTTTTTAATATCATTAATTTAACACGAAAGAAGTGATCCGACTGCGCTACAGCGCTCTATATTATAGCTCAGCCACACGTTTTAATGTTAAAATACCAACTTTGATGATTAATATCTCCAAGACCGACATTCAGATTTGGACGAAATTTAAAATACTTAGTGTCAGCGATGAGCGGTACAGAAGTCTTAAACTTTGAATAAATTAATTGGATCGTTCTGGCAAATCCAAATTCTGCAATTTCGAGTAGATTTACAACGAGAAGGATTTTCGCAACATCAAGCTGGCGGAAAATGTATAAAATGTCTGCGTATCCTCGACAGTTCTTTGTACAACCGACCACCTCTTTTGTGGTCCCTTTGAAGGATTTATTTCAAAATATTGTAAATTTATAAAATTATAAGCCCAATGTTTAAATATTAACATTTTATTGGTCGATCGTCTACCACGTGAAGTGACGTTTTGCTATTTCTTTTAATCTATTAGCATCGGATCCTTACAATGACAAAACGTATTTTTGTCGGTTGTGTCATGCACATTTACCCCGTTTAACACATAAGAATTTTAATACAAAAGTATTTTAAATAATACATAAATACAGGAAAAGACGTTGGATTCTGATAACTCAAATTACAGCTTTCGGGTGCCGGTACTTCTCGTTTACCTTTGGTATGACTAGTTTAATTAATATTGTCAATTTTACTTAATATTATATCAGCTGATCTTCCTATTAATTCAATGTTTGTAAAAATCCGTGGTAATTGTCTTTAACGTTACCTGAACAATAACTTTGTGTCGTTTGTCAGTCTTTCGTGTTGAACTTGAAACCTTTATTCTGAGGGATTCTGAATAATTGGTACAGTCTTAGCGCAATATGCCTGCATTCTGTCAATTAGCCCACTTTCTTATATTTATACTTTTTGAGATTGTTTCTTATAATCGTGGTTTTAAAGAGCACATCAGTTTATTTTGTTTGCTGTGATAGTTTATTAAATTTGTACATGATAAACGTGTTACTTATGCTTAAATAAACTGAAATATTGTGTAAAAATTGATGAAAAGTTTATTACCAGCAATTTGGCCACCATTTTTATTACATTAATAATACAACTAATAAATTTTACAATTAGGAAATAATATTTGGCGTTATAAAAAGTTTAGCAGCAAATTACGAAACCTTACCGACTGTTAATAGAATTTATTAAAAAAAATTACTTATATATACAAATTATACTACTAAATACTACAAATAAAATGTGTATGGCTTCATCGGTCATGAGATTTTAAAAAATGTTTCTATTATTAATTATTATAAAATTGCACAACGCTCAGTTTTAACATTGACGATTTGTTTAAGTAATAAAGTAAAGCTGTTCATTACTAAAAGACAATATTTTAATTAAAATATGTTCAAGCTAAATAATCATTTATATTTAGATTATTTTCTTATCTGATGTTTTAAAAATACTTTTTTATATGATTTAGGTGGAATATTTATCGGAATTCCTGTATTGTTTAAAAGTAAAATTTAGACTTATTGTGAGGAAAGTTTCACATGTAAGTTTTTTTAGAAGTAAAGCTGAAATCAAGGTTTTTCCTTCCAACAGGAATTTGTTACTTGAATAGGAATTTATCAATACGATCAAAGAAAATAGGGCAGTGAAGGTAATTGTTGTGCAAGTAACTCCTTATCAGTTTCTTATATTTCCTCGAATTTATTCATGCGTGTTACGTTTAAATTTCTACTTTACTGAAGAGAAACAACAATCAATAAAAATAGAAATTTTCACCGAGTTATAATTATTATTCTGAATTTTTTAATTTATATCTTTAAAAAATTTTTCACTTTATACTTTAAAGTAACAAATTTTATTTTACTTTTTAAATTTTCTATAATTTTTACTTTAAAAAATTTTTAAAGATATAAATTAAAACTTCAGAATAATAATTATTGTGAGTTTGCGTTTTTAAAGGGGATTTTCAGATTGATGTTAATCGTTTTTCGAAAGAAATACCCGAAATAGAAAAATCGGAGAATCAGATGAGAGGTCACCAGTTGTAAAAACAAGTCATTGGGAAAGTTGGCACTTTGCTGTCAAAAATGCTTTGTCAGCGTAATTTGACGACCACGTGATAACTTTTTCACAACAATAGTATAAAACTGCGAGCAACCGGAAGCTCGGCACGTATCGTAATAGGAACTTATAATTGCTAATAGTGCCACCTTGACTCCAGGATCTTCATATAGCGAACCTGATCCAGCAAAAAAAAGAGAAGACACTGGTTGGAAGATACCGAGGAAGCCTACCTCTTCCATACAGACGACGTTTGCCATATCGATTTTTCGTTACGTCCGAGAGGTATTTAGGGGCTATTTAAACTTGAAAATTTATCTCTGGAACTAGGGATTAGTTGCCCAGTTTGTGTTAATAATATAGATTATAATCGCATTTAACCTTAGCAATTATATAGCTTTCTGTAATCTAGAATTAGTTAATCAATAATTGCTTTTTTCAAATTTCAAAACTTTGATAGTAATCATTTAATACACGGAAATACAGAACAAAACAAATTTAACAAGGAAGATCAAATTTTGGCAAAAGTGTTTACATTAATATATATAAATAAAATTTACTGAAGCTACAAAATTGTCTTCTTCAGAAGACATTTTTATCCAGTTTGAGTTTTATTGCGGAAGCGCAGCCTAAAATAAAAAGTTTTCTCCGTAACTGAAAATTACTTTTTGGAAGTCACCGGTGTTTGTAACAGCAGAATATGACAATTTTGTAGCTTCAGTAAATTTATTTATATATTTGAACAATATTTTAATATATTAGGTCACTGTATGACTCTGTCATAGGATGAAAAAATTGAGACAAAGTGCTGTGTATTTATAATTAAAATTTTTTAAATTAGTATTAATACTATATATTATCTTTTGTTTCATCTAATCCAAGCACTGACACTTGTTTGAAAGTATATGTAATGGCACACACTCGAATACATGCATGCAACAAAAAAACGGTTGTTGGCCACATGAGAAGGCAATACACTTATCAGTCACAAAAAGACAATCCTTACACTTGTTGGCATAAACATGTGGCATTTGCTTAGTGTCAACTGCTTTGTCTTATGTTTTGTTTATTTTTGATGCCCATTTTTCATCAAATGCATGCATTGCTGTTTTCTTATTTCTTCCATCCGTAAATTCTGTTAGGTATGCTCAATTGCATGACGCAACATAGACGTTTTCTCTTTGATCTCTACTGTATCTCAAAATTGATATCATGGATCACCCTTCTTTTGATTGCATTTTTGGATTCCTCATCATAATTAATTGAAAATAGCAAACTTTAATCAAAATTAATTGTTCAAATTTCAAGAACGAAAACAGTTCTGTAAGTCACATAGAAAAGGCTCAAGCAATGCTCTGCCTCAACTAGATAATATTTTCAGCCATCTTTAACAGAATTACATGTTTTTAAATCCTACTTAATTTATATGTTTTTATTGTACTTTAAATTTGTTTGTTACCTACATGTTCAATATTCCAATTCTATTGTAATCTTTAAAAACATTTGATCCTACAGAACAGCCAGATGGTCATTGAAGATGACTGGAAACATTAACTGGTTTATTTTATATTTTTAGAGACAATCAGTTTGGATTGCTAACTCTATTAACAATATACTGTTACAAGTTAAAAGTAACATACAGACATAATAATAATATTAAATACAGAAATATTATATAAGATATAAAACGTTTCAACATACGTTTTAGTCCCTTGAGATTAAGATATTCCCTCATCCAAATTTCACATTTGTTATTCTATGTTTTTACATTATAAGATTTGAACTTAAAAATATCATAAATAAATTTATCTTTGATTAAAATATTCTATTTTTCACACTAACATGAAAATCAATTAACTTTGTAAATCATTGTAATTGAAACCCTTTCTTCAAACTTTAAACAGAATAATGTCTAATTCTTGCTTTTTGAAAACTTATTTATTTTTGCAAGAACATTTTCAAGCTACTATGTCTCTTCTCGCAGTTTCCTTACAAATTTGGCACAAGTAAATAAAAATATTATCAATAATATGGTACGACTTAGGGAACGCATCTGCCCTCTTTAATCATATGAAAGATTCCTTCGTCCAAATGGCCGAAGAAAATCGCCTATTAAAAGAACAGCTCGAACACCAAGCTGGCACTTTAACACTCGCAAGCCATGGCCGTCCACTAAGATAAAGAAACATTTCACCAGAAAGAATAAAATCTTTGAAGGACTTAACTAACGCTTCAATGCCACTTTTTGATACTGAAAGAGTTAACTAAATAAAACTAATCTAAATACTTAAAATCCTTGAATATATCTTCAAAAGCGATAAAAATAACAGCAGCACTCTCTGTTGCTGTAGTGTGATATTTAACTTTTGTGATTGGTAGATTACAGGTTACGTGTCTTAAAATTCTGTTTTTTATTGCATTTGTCGATGCCTATTTTTTAATAGTAATTTACACGTAGATAGAAAATTATTACGTACCACTTTGGAAAGTGCTGAGCAAAACGTATCTTAATCATGTTTCTACCAACTTTTCAAATCCTTTTAAGTTTAGTTGTTATTTGTCTTGTGTTGATTTATACAATAGTGAAGGAATGAAGAAACAGGAAACAACTGGAAAATGATTCCACTATATTATCGTGTGGAAAAGCTTTATCTGTGTCTAGAAGTAAGTAAATGTTTGAAAGTTTTCATTATTATTTTTAAAGATATTATTACTTTAAGACGAAACATTATCTTACAAAAAGATGATTTTATACAGAATTCGATTAAACAAATTTTAATTAAACAACAATCGACAATATTAAAAAGAATAAAACAAATTTTTCTTATAAACATTGTTCGACTCAGACCATATTGAAAGAACGAGAAATGCAAAAACATTTCGGTTTGTTTTTCGTACGTACGGCCTTAAGTGTGTGTGAGTGTTTGTGTAGCATTCTGTTCATTAGATTTGAAGCTTAAAATAACTCCAGTGTTTTTATCGAGAGTTTTTGAAATTTACTACGAAGGTTTCTGTGTTTGGTGAATTTATGCTGTTAAATTTTGGTGGTTGCACGTCTAGTGTATGAAGAGATAAAATGTCGTGTGTTCTATCTGACATAATGAACTTAACGATCGAATTTAATGAAGGATTTATTCCTTTTCGGCAATTTAATTTTTTATTTCATAAAACCTAGCTCTACTTTCATAGAAATCTTTTTGCCGTTTAATAATAATTAAAGAAATAAAACGATTTTTTAAAGAAATAAAAGATCAAAACAGATGGCGCAAAACGCAGTTATTAATGTTGCTGGGAAAGATAAGTAACTGCTTGCTTGAGTTTTAACATTCGGATAAATTTCAAATGCTTAATTTACAATTTTCTTTTAGTAACTTCAATGCACCTGACACTTATTTATGTAAAAGTATTTTTTATATTCTTAGAATAAAAAATATATAGAATAAACAATTTTTATTGTTTATTCTATAGAGATTTAATATGTGTTTTCACACTTGCAAATACGAAAACTTATTTTTGATATATTAATTTTTGTGTCGACTTAATAAAATAAAACGAGATTTTAGACTTATTTAAATTACAATCTGTATTTTATTTTTTAATTTAGTTAATTATTTTCATTTATAACTATGTAGCTTAATTTTTCTATGTTGTATTTTCCGCAGTTAGTTAGTGTTGCGATACTGTATTTAGACATTCATTTTGAAACTATTTTCAGCTTTAAGTGTTACCAGTCACAAGTTTCTTCCTTTAGGCTCGTTTCTTTCCATTAGCAGATATGAAATTCTCATAAGTGCAAAAGCAGCAGCACAATTTATTGCTTTAGAATTGCAATTTTATAGACCTCGTACGAACATTTTTTATTCTCACGATAAGCAGATGATCGTCAGATCCTCGTATGTGTGTACGTGTATGCTGGACAAGTGATAAACACTTAGCGAAATACTTTGCCGAATATCGAATATGTAGATGCACGTTAATAAACTGTTTAACTGATATTATATTCGTACAAGAATGAAACGTGGAAGCATTCTTGTAGCAGCCATTCAAATTAAAAAATGCAGAAACACGTTGTTGATAAGTAACGATTCCACCGATTTTAATGAACTTTTTTATATATGAAAAAAAATTACTGCTCGTCATTCTGACGACGCTCGTTATCAACTTTTATTTTTATAACAGACATTAATTTTTCAGAAAATAAAGACAACGGCCAGGAGTTAAAAATGAATCTTCCGACTATGTCCTTTTTACCATTTTTGTGGAACATTGTATTTTCTCAACGTGACAAGAAATACCACAATTCATACATCGGGATACGTATGTCATTAATATTTTATTGGGTAATTTGACTGTTTAAGAATAGATGAAATATTTTTTCGTAACTTTTTAGAAACTTTAAATGTAACTACGGGACTCTCTACGCTATTTCCAAACGAGAAAGTTGCCTGTATAAATATACTTGGATATAAATTAATTTTTTTCTTACATCCAGAATCTGCAAAGGTAATAAAACATGCCTAGTTATGTAATATATTTACTACGAATGTAAATATTCAGTATAACGTTTTGTAGGAAGTATTAAAAAGCAAAAGTTTAATCGATAAGGATTCTACGTATGATTTCTTCAAGCCACTACTCGGAGACAACAGTTTTTTGTCAGGTAATGCATTATTTGATATTTAGTTTACATATGAAATATCGTCGTTTACAGTTTTTTGAATTTAATTAAATAAAGTTCTGACGATGATTGGAGAAAAAGAAGAAAATCTTTCGCTCCACATTTTCATCTTCGGAATCTGAAAAATGATCAAAACGTATTTACGGAGCATTCAAACGTCTTAGTCGAAAAACTCAAACAATTGCAAAAAAATGAAGTATTCGATATTCTGAAATTGATGAAATATTGCACTCTCGACATAATTGCAGGTATTACTCTCTATTGTAAAATATTTAATTAAGTATTATAAATATCAATTTCTTTATAGGTAAACATTAAATAAAATATTTATTTTGCCCACTTATTGCTCATCACGTAGAAAAAGTATGAAACGAATTTTAAAAAATAATATATATACATATAAATATGTCACTGTAAGAAAAGTAAGCTACTGAACAGCCCTTAACGAAACCAACAATAAACAGAGTCAAAAATTCAAACAGTATTTTTATCACTTACGCGTTTCACGGAAATTACGGATTTATTCGTTTGAAATTCTGACACACAGGACGACTTTTAACACCATTCCTGTCTAGCGACAATAGTTAGAACTAAAGCTAACTATAATTAATTTTTCACGATAAAACTTGGGCCGGTTTCTGTTCATCGTCTCTCGTCTGTCGTCTCTCACAAGCCAGTCGCTGATCGGCTAATAATTTGTTTACGTCTCGAAGATCATCGCGTCTCTCTAAACGCCATTCTGGACAACTTTTTCTCTCTTCGCTTCTCTCGCTTATCAGAGACGAACAGACAGTTGTCTTTCGACCATTTTATCGTCTTTCGCTTCGATTTCGTTATATCCAATATGGATGACTGGTCGCTACTCGCGCTGTACAATAGTATTAGAGAACATTCTCTATCTAGAGAAATGCCTCTGATTTTTTTGCACTGCCTACTCAGAAACGTCACTGATTCCATTTTTCTAAAATTATCCTATATCAATTACTGAACTATCGAATATGATGTTAATTTCACTTGGATAGTTAAGGAGAAATTAGATAGTAATATTTCGAAAAATATCCAAGTATGCACGCTTTTGTAACTTAGGCTATTAGAATTTTTATTTGTTAAAAAACAAATTGACATTACAATCTGTAAAAACGTTATAAAACAAAAACAAGTTGGTCGAAATTACGTGCTTTATTTAAACACATGCACCTTGTCACGTGACACGTGACAAGGTGCATGTGTTTAAATTCCCCTTGTCACGTGAATGCGGAGTACGATCTATGATTACGTTCTCCGCATTTTCGAAAATTTTATAATTTCATTGGTTAAAATCCTATACCGTATTACGCGCGCAGATAACCCGAACAATCAACCGAATAGAATCGTGACGTCAACAACAAACACAAGATCGTTACGAACCACCAGAATCGCCAATATGTATGAGAGACAAAATTCGTATCTCTCTTCGACGTCATTCGTCGATTTCACCAGAATACGGCCTCCGATTACATTTTTGTTTGGTTTAGTTTTGTTTTCTTGATTACTGTTTTTTTTAGTGAATCTACTTTGTTCTGCGATGCCTTCCCGATACTGAATATCATATCAAAACGACGTATATTTATTTATTTAACAACAATAAATATCAATTTATATTTATGTAGACATAGCAGTAGGAGTTACTCTACATTCTCAGACTACGAACGATCAAGAATACGTGTCTGCATTAAACAGGTATGGAAAATTAATTTCCAGATATATTTCTTCATTTTTCAAATAATATTTATAAATGTAATATCTGTGTTAAATAATATTTATGTAGACATAGCAGTAGGAGTTACTCTACATTCTCAGACTACGCACGATCAAGAATATCTGTCTGCATTAAACAGGTATGGAAAATTTAGTTCCAGATATATTTCTTCATTTTTCAAATTTATAAATGTAATATCTGTGTTAAATAATATAAAGTTAGTTTATATCTGATGAAATTTTTAAAATGTTCCAGTCAACTTCGTTATAAGGGAAACGAATTATTCTAAATTTTGATTGTTTATCAAATAACCGAATATTAAAAGTTTGCACATTATAAATGAGATGTTTCAGCTATATGTGCTGATCATAATAAAGAGTTATTAAAAGAATGTGTAGAGAGAAGTGTGTAGGGAGAATGTGTAGAGTTTCTAAACCAGTGTTTCTCAACCTCTAACGAATCGTCGCCCCCTTCAACGTAGTATCGCCCCCTTCAATAAAACCGTTACGTAGTATCGCCCTTTCAATAAAACCGTTACATAGTATTGCCCCTTCAATAAAACCGTTACGTAGTATCGCCCCTTCACTTCAAAATTCCGATGCCCAGGGCCAAGGCTAACGCCAAATTCGTACCGCATTAAATAGACTAGTGACTAGTATAATGTTATTCGTTTAATTATTGTACGATATAACGAATAAAATGTCTAATTATTCTTAATATAATGTTTTACTATATCGCCCAGAAAATTGTTTTTCGCCCCCCTAAAATTAATTGTTAGTAGTCGCCCCCTCAACATGGATAAACTTTCACATGGGGCGATATCGCCCCCGTTTAGAAACACTGTTCTAAACGAATAGAATGTGTTCATTTAGTATGGATTAAGGATTTTAGAATGAATTTAATTATTAGTTATAATGTTTTAAACGTAAACTCTATGTATTTCCTACACACGAGACACAATNCAAAATTCTTTTACTTTCTTAATTTTCTATATTTTTTACTTTAAAAAATTTTTAAAGATATAAATTAAAACTTCAGAATAATAATTATTGTGAGTTTGCGTTTTTAAAGGGGATTTTCAGATTGATGTTAATCGTTTTTCGAAAGAAATACCCGAAATAGAAAAATCGGAGAATCAGATGAGAGGTCACCAGTTGTAAAAACAAGTCATTGGGAAAGTTGGCACTTTGCTGTCAAAAATGCTTTGTCAGCGTAATTTGACGACCACGTGATAACTTTTTCACAACAATAGTATAAAACTGCGAGCAACCGGAAGCTCGGCACGTATCGTAATAGGAACTTATAATTGCTAATAGTGCCACCTTGACTCCAGGATCTTCATATAGCGAACCTGATCCAGCAAAAAAAAGAGAAGACACTGGTTGGAAGATACCGAGGAAGCCTACCTCTTCCATACAGACGACGTTTGCCATATCGATTTTTCGTTACGTCCGAGAGGTATTTAGGGGCTATTTAAACTTGAAAATTTATCTCTGGAACTAGGGATTAGTTGCCCAGTTTGTGTTAATAATATAGATTATAATCGCATTTAACCTTAGCAATTATATAGCTTTCTGTAATCTAGAATTAGTTAATCAATAATTGCTTTTTTCAAATTTCAAAACTTTGATAGTAATCATTTAATACACGGAAATACAGAACAAAACAAATTTAACAAGGAAGATCAAATTTTGGCAAAAGTGTTTACATTAATATATATAAATAAAATTTACTGAAGCTACAAAATTGTCTTCTTCAGAAGACATTTTTATCCAGTTTGAGTTTTATTGCGGAAGCGCAGCCTAAAATAAAAAGTCTTCTCCGTAACTGAAAATTACTTTTTGGAAGTCACCGGTGTTTGTAACAGCAGAATATGACAATTTTGTAGCTTCAGTAAATTTATTTATATATTTGAACAATATTTTAATATATTAGGTCACTGTATGACTTTGTCATAGCATGATAAAATTGAGACAAAGTGCTGTGTTTTTATAATTGAAATTTTTAAAATCAGTATTAATACTATATTTTATCTTTTGTTTCATCTAATCCAAGCACTGACACTTCTTTGAAAGTATATGTAATGGCACACACTCGAATACATGCATGCAACAAAAAAACGGTTGTTGGCCACATGAGAAGGCAATACACTTATCAGTCACAAAAAGACAATCCTTACACTTGTTGGCATAAACATGTGGCATTTGCTTAGTGTCAACTGCTTTGTCTTATGTTTTGTTTATTTTTGATGCCCATTTTTCATCAAATGCATGCATTGCTGTTTTCTTATTTCTTCCATCCGTAAATTCTGTTAGGTATGCTCAATTGCATGACGCAACATAGACGTTTTCTCTTTGATCTCTACTGTATCTCAAAATTGATATCATGGATCACCCTTCTTTTGATTGCATTTTTGGATTCCTCATCATAATTAATTGAAAATAGCAAACTTTAATCAAAATTAATTGTTCAAATTTCAAGAACGAAAACAGTTCTGTAAGTCACATAGAAAAGGCTCAAGCAATGCTCTGCCTCAACTAGATAATATTTTCAGCCATCTTTAACAGAATTACATGTTTTTAAATCCTACTTAATTTATATGTTTTTATTGGACTTTAAATTTGTTTGTTACCTACATGTTCAATATTCCAATTCTATTGTAATCTTTAAAAACATTTGATCCTACAGAACAGCCAGATGGTCATTGAAGATGACTGGAAACATTAACTGGTTTATTTTATATTTTTAGAGACAATCAGTTTGGATTGCTAACTCTATTAACAATATACTGTTACAAGTTAAAAGTAACATACAGACATAATAATAATATTAAATACAGAAATATTATATAAGATATAAAACGTTTCAACATACGTTTTAGTCCCTTGAGATTAAGATATTCCCTCATCCAAATTTCACATTTGTTATTCTATGTTTTTACATTATAAGATTTGAACTTAAAAATATCATAAATAAATTTATCTTTGATTAAAATATTCTATTTTTCACACTAACATGAAAATCAATTAACTTTGTAAATCATTGTAATTGAAACCCTTTCTTCAAACTTTAAACAGAATAATGTCTAATTCTTGCTTTTTGAAAACTTATTTATTTTTGCAAGAACATTTTCAAGCTACTATGTCTCTTCTCGCAGTTTCCTTACAAATTTGGCACAAGTAAATAAAAATATTATCAATAATATGGTACGACTTAGGGAACGCATCTGCCCTCTTTAATCATCTGAAAGATTCCTTCGTCCAAATGGCCGAAGAAAATCGCCTATTAAAAGAACAGCTCGAACACCAAGCTGGCACTTTAACACTCGCAAGCCATGGCCGTCCACTAAGATAAAGAAACATTTCACCAGAAAGAATAAAATCTTTGAAGGACTTAACTAACGCTTCAATGCCACTTTTTGATACTGAAAGAGTTAACTAAATAAAACTAATCTAAATACTTAAAATCCTTGAATATATCTTCAAAAGCGATAAAAATAACAGCAGCACTCTCTGTTGCTGTAGTGTGATATTTAACTTTTGTGATTGGTAGATTACAGGTTACGTGTCTTAAAATTCTGTTTTTTATTGCATTTGTCGATGCCTATTTTTTAATAGTAATTTACACGTAGATAGAAAATTATTACGTACCACTTTGGAAAGTGCTGAGCAAAACGTATCTTAATCATGTTTCTACCAACTTTTCAAATCCTTTTAAGTTTAGTTGTTATTTGTCTTGTGTTGATTTATACAATAGTGAAGAAATGAAGAAACAGGAAACAACTGGAAAATGATTCCACTATATTATCGTGTGGAAAAGCTTTATCTGTGTCTAGAAGTAAGTAAATGTTTGAAAGTTTTCATTATTATTTTTAAAGATATTATTACTTTAAGACGAAACATTATCTTACAAAAAGATGATTTTATACAGAATTCGATTAAACAAATTTTAATTNTCTGTGTCTAGAAGTAAGTAAATGTTTGAAAGTTTTCATTATTATTTTTAAAGATATTATTACTTTAAGACGAAACATTATCTTACAAAAAGATGATTTTATACAGAATTCGATTAAACAAATTTTAATTAAACAACAATCGACAATATTAAAAAGAATAAAACAAATTTTTCTTATAAACATTGTTCGACTCAGACCATATTGAAAGAACGAGAAATGCAAAAACATTTCGGTTTGTTTTTCGTACGTACGGCCTTAAGTGTGTGTGAGTGTTTGTGTAGCATTCTGTTCATTAGATTTGAAGCTTAAAATAACTCCAGTGTTTTTATCGAGAGTTTTTGAAATTTACTACGAAGGTTTCTGTGTTTGGTGAATTTATGCTGTTAAATTTTGGTGGTTGCACGTCTAGTGTATGAAGAGATAAAATGTCGTGTGTTCTATCTGACATAATGAACTTAACGATCGAATTTAATGAAGGATTTATTCCTTTTCGGCAATTTAATTTTTTATTTCATAAAACCTAGCTCTACTTTCATAGAAATCTTTTTGCCGTTTAATAATAATTAAAGAAATAAAACGATTTTTTAAAGAAATAAAAGATCAAAACAGATGGCGCAAAACGCAGTTATTAATGTTGCTGGGAAAGATAAGTAACTGCTTGCTTGAGTTTTAACATTCGGATAAATTTCAAATGCTTAATTTACAATTTTCTTTTAGTAACTTCAATGCACCTGACACTTATTTATGTAAAAGTATTTTTTATATTCTTAGAAACGCAGTTATTAATGTTTCTGGGAAAGTTAAGCAACTGCTTGCTTGAGTTTTAACATTCGGATGAATTTCAAATGCTTAATTTACAATTTTGTTTTAGTAACTTCAATGCACCTGACACTTATTTATGTAAAAGTATTTTTTATATTCTTGTATTTTAAAGTATTACTAGTATTTTATTATATTGTTTTCTTAGGATTAAAATCAATTTTTATTGTTTATTCTATAGAGATTTAACATGTGTTTTCACACTTGCAAATACGAAAACTTATTTCTGTTTTATTAATTTTTGTGTCGACTTAATAAAATAAAACAGGATTTTAGACTTATTTAAATTACAATCTGTATTTTATTTTTTAATCTAGTTAATTATTTTCATTTATAACTATGTAGCTTAATTTTTCTATGTTGTATTTTCTGCAGTTAGTTAGTGTTGCGATACTGTATTTAGACATTCATTTTGAAATGATTTTCAGCTTTAAGTGTTACCAGTCACAAGTTTCTTCCTTTAGGCTCGTTTCTTTCCATTAGCAGATATGAAATTCTCATAAGTGCAAAAGCAGCAGCACAATTTATTGCTTTAGAATTGCGATTTTATAGACCTCGTACGAACATTTTTTATTCTCACGATAAGCAGATGATCGTCAGATCCTCGTATGTGTGTACGTGTATGCTGGACAAGTGATAAACACTTAGCGAAATACTTTGCCGAATATCGAATATGTAGATGCACGTTAATAAATTGTTTAACTGATATTATATTCGTACAAGAATGAAACGTGAAAGCATTCTTGTAGCAGCCATTCAAATTAAAAAATGCAGAAACACGTTGTTGATAAGTAACGATTCCACCGATTTTAATGAAATTTTTTATATATGAAAAAAAATTACTGCTCGTCATTCTGACGACGCTCGTTATCAACTTTTATTTTTATAACAGACATTAATTTTTCAGATAATAAAGACAACGGCCAGGAAATAAAAATGAATCTTCCGACTATGTCCTTTTTACCATTTTTGTGGAACATTGTATTTTCTCAACGTGACAAACAATACCACGATTCACACATCGGCAAATGTAAGTCATTAATATTTTATTGAGTAATTTCACTGTTTAGGAATACATAAATATTTTTTCGTAACTTTCCGATTAATAGAAATCTCTCTACCGGACTTCCTATGCTATTCACAAACGAGAAAGTCGTCTGTATAAACATATTTGGATATAAATTAATCTTTTTCTTACATCCAGAATCTGCAAAGGTAATATTACATGCCTAGTTATGTAATATATTCATTACGAATGGAAATATTCAGTATTACGTTTTATAAGAAGTGTTAAGAATGAACAGTGTAACACGGGATTCTGCACTTGATTTCTTCAAGCCACTTTTCGGAGATAACAGTTTTTTTTTCAGGTAATGCATTATTTGATAATTAGTTTAAATATCGTTGTTTACAGTTTTCTGAATTTAATTAAATAAAGTTCTGACGATAATTGGAGAATTAGAAGAAAATATTTAGCTCCACATCTTCATATTCGGAATCTGAAAGATGATCAAAATGTGTTTATGGAGCATTCAAACGTCTTAGTGGAGAAACTCAAACAATTGCAGAATAATGAAATATTCGATGTCTTAGAATGGATGAAATATTGCACACTCGACATAATTGCAGGTATTACTCTCTAATGTAAGATATTTAATTATGTATTATAAATATCAGTTTGTTCATACGTAAACATAAATTAAAATATTTATTTTGCCAACTTATTACTCATCACCTAGAGAAAGTATCAAATGAATTAAAAAAAAAAAATATATA
>NW_019384574.1:179322-188134 GCF_000671375.1 Centruroides sculpturatus | reverse complement strand
CAAAAAAATATACGTATTTTGGAAATGTTGAGTCGAATTAGTCTAGAATCGATTAATTTTATGAAAGAAAACCTTTCAAACAGCCGTAGTCCGTAAACTATGATTCCTACAAAATTGATTCATAAAGAACGGAACGTATCTACCGTCTTATAGGGGGATCTACTGTACAATTGAAGGAATTTAAAGCAAGTAATATCAGAAATGATAACCGAAAAATTTTGTAGTCCGAAACAATTTAAATTCATATGATTTAATTAATTAATTTAAATCCATATATTCCTAACCGAATAACCGAAACACTTCGTGAATCGGGGCTAGTATTGTATTTTGACGGTGATGATAATTTATTTTATATTGGTATAAATAACTTTTTAAATCGAAAATATAGAATTTGTAAATTGGGGATGTTTTGTGTCATTGCGTACTTTTTTATTCAGTTTGGAGCTTTTATCCAATTTGGAAGTTTGAAACTTGTTTTTTAATTAAAATTACTCGGTAGATCCGCGGCAATCACTTGCTGCAAAAAATGACGTTGTGGATTACAGTATAAAGTGGTATGACAGGAATATAAAAGAATAGCGATATTTGTGCATGTCATATCATAATTTTACAAAATATCAATAATATAGAAAGCAATTTTACATTTATTTTCAATGTACTTTAATATCAGGGTTACGACTCAACCGCCCACGTTCTGTCCTGGGCTCTTTATTTTCTGGGAAGATTCCACGAAATACAAGAGAAAGTGTATCTAGAATTGCAAGAAATTTTCAAAAATGATATGAATAGAGATATTACTATCGATGACCTGACGAAAATGACGTACTTGGAATGCGTAATTAAGGTAACGTTTTAATTTTTTAAAATACACTTAAAGATTAGATTTATATGTTAACAATTTCAGGAGTCGATGAGAATCTATCCTCCTTTTCCTTTGATTGGCAGAAAAAATCCATCGGAAATGAAAATAGGTAAACATTTAAGATATTGCGGTTTGTTTTTAAATAATAATGTTTTACATTTGTTATTGACTTTAAGCGTTACATCGTTGTCATTGAAATAGGTAATTACGTGTTGCCTGCAAATTCGACTCTTGTCATAAATATCTATGGTATTCATCATAATCCTTCTGTTTACGAAAATCCCGAAGTGTTCGATCCAGACCGTTTCCTATTTGAAAACTATAAAAATCTTCATCCTTATGCATATCTGGCATTTGCTGTCGGTCCACGAAATTGTCTCGGTAAGTGATTAGTGAATAAATACAGACACAAAGAATTAGGTCATTAAAATAATTTATTTACAGGAAGTAAACTCGCCATGATTATGATAAAAATGGTTTTGGCAAATGTTCTTCGTAATTTTAAAGTTTACTCTTTAGATCCTCAGGATAAAATCTTAATCTCATACGCAAGTATGTTGACCCCAATATCGGGTATAAGAATGTGTGTAGAAAAAAGACGAATGTTGTAAAATATTAACTAAGATTTGGGTAATTTTCGTTTCAATCGTATATCAATATAAACAAAAGCCTGTATCATATAATCTCGACGAATGCATTTAGAAACTGCATCGAAATAATTCTACCTATTGTTAAACTTTACTCATAAATTGTAATTCATATTTTTATAGATAAAAAGTACGAAAATAAAATGTATATGGTTATTGTTATTAAATCTGCTTCACAATAATACTATTTTTTGCTGTTTATTGCATTTGATTTATTTATAACATTGATAATTTCTCATATTTAAGTTTACGTAAATTAAATTGTAGTTAACGATATGTTCGTATTTATCCGTATTTCATAAAATGGGCTGAACATATATGTTAATGATGTGTTCGATACAAAATACTTGTATTTCATTTTAATATTTTTTTGATAAGCTACAGAATAAAAATTATACAAATCCAAATTTAATAAAAACATTTAAAATATTTGACTAATTAATATGTAAGTCTTATTAACACAAACACTATGGTTATATGTCAGGCAGTTCGCGAAACCTTACTCGCCTTTCATATAAAATGTATACAATTGTGAAAAAAAAAGTCCAAAAACTTAACACTATATTACATATTATAGGAGTAAGAATTGTATTCCATAAATGAAATACAATTTTTTACTACAGAATTACAAGTACAAAACNTATGTAGATGCACGTTAATAAACTGTTTAACTGATATTATATTCGTACAAGAATGAAACGTGAAAGCATTCTTGTAGCAGCCATTCAAATTAAAAAATGCAGAAACACGTTGTTGATAAGTAACGATTCCACCGATTTTAATGAAATTTTTTATATATGAAAAAAAATTACTGCTCGTCATTCTGACGACGCTCGTTATCAACTTTTATTTTTATAACAGACATTAATTTTTCAGAAAATAAAGACAACGGCCAGGAGTTAAAAATGAATCTTCCGACTATGTCCTTTTTACCATTTTTGTGGAACATTGTATTTTCTCAACGTGACAAGAAATACCACAATTCATACATCGGGATACGTATGTCATTAATATTTTATTGGGTAATTTGACTGTTTAAGAATAGATGAAATATTTTTTCGTAACTTTTTAGAAACTTTAAATGTAACTACGGGACTCTCTACGCTATTTCCAAACGAGAAAGTTGCCTGTATAAATATACTTGGATATAAATTAATTTTTTTCTTACATCCAGAATCTGCAAAGGTAATAAAACATGCCTAGTTATGTAATATATTTACTACGAATGTAAATATTCAGTATAACGTTTTGTAGGAAGTATTAAAAAGCAAAAGTTTAATCGATAAGGATTCTACGTATGATTTCTTCAAGCCACTACTCGGAGACAACAGTTTTTTGTCAGGTAATGCATTATTTGATATTTAGTTTACATATGAAATATCGTCGTTTACAGTTTTTTGAATTTAATTAAATAAAGTTCTGACGATGATTGGAGAAAAAGAAGAAAATCTTTCGCTCCACATTTTCATCTTCGGAATCTGAAAAATGATCAAAACGTATTTACGGAGCATTCAAACGTCTTAGTCGAAAAACTCAAACAATTGCAAAAAAATGAAGTATTCGATATTCTGAAATTGATGAAATATTGCACTCTCGACATAATTGCAGGTATTACTCTCTATTGTAAAATATTTAATTAAGTATTATAAATATCAATTTCTTTATAGGTAAACATTAAATAAAATATTNCGTATGTACTCGGGGGACCGAGAACCGAGTCGAAATAAAACTTAAAATGGCGACACTCTCTACAAAAGGCAGTAGGAGGTTTGCGAATGCGTTGCTCGTTAGAAAGTTGGAAATGCGTACGTTGCGAAATCGAATTTTGACAAACGAATATTTGAAAAAAATCCATTTACTTGTCCCGTGTTATTCCCGACATATCTCGTTTCAGCATCAGAACTTTTTTCAAAGTACAGTAGTACCTCAGGATACGCACCAGCATACGAAAATTTTCAGGATACGACAAGAAATTTGAATGTGATTTTGATTAACGGTACGAATAAAAAGTCACCATACGACGTTACGTGAGTTCGCAGCGCCATTTTTATTCACTTCTCTTCATTGGTTTCAGTTTACGCGTTTGCTTCGTCCTGGAAGGATCTCGCTCGATAAAAAGAATTTTGAGGTATTATCAGAAAAAGACTGATTTTATTGAAAAGAAACATTTAGAAAAGGTTCACACTGACCATATTGCTGCTCAGAGTAATGACATTTGCCTGTCATTTTAGAAACATTTTAAAAAGTAGGCAAAGCCAAACCAATTTAGATAGATATTTTACCAAGCGACCTCTATCCAGTGAAAGTGCTGGTGAAAATGAAAGAAAGAAAGCAAAAAGCCGTGAATAAAAACTTAATACATACATATATATATATAAAACAACACTAATTTTATAAAATGTTTTCTAAGTTAGTTTTAAGTTATTGTTACATTATGTTATGTAAGTTAAGTTTTAGTATCATTTTCCTTCTCCCTCTCTTCTGCCACTAGTTTACTCTTGCACTTTCGTCTATCATCAAAGATAAAGTACAAATAAAACTACATTTTTTTAATCAATTATTATTATTTTATGGTTATTTATACATTTACAACTACAAAACGGATTTTTCAGTGTTTTCCTTACTAATGTTATTTTTCGTGTTGGAACAAATTATTTGTTTTTACATGTNAAACTTGCTTTTGTTTTCAAATTGTTTATATGGATTTTCGCAGTAAAATGTGTTAATTGTAATAAAAATAGTATCTGCAAAAAAAATGTAAAGAATGTTGTTATCATCACTAACTTTGTTTAAGTTAGGCGTTTAAGTCTATTACAATTTTTTGTTACATCTTATCTTGGATTTACCATTATTTGTTCGATTAATAAAGTTTAAATTAGATAAATTTTATAGGATAGCATTTGTGTACGGAAATCGACCTCTTATGTGAAACTCCCTGAACATCAATTACAACCTGCACATTGTCTGAACATTAAGTACAACCTGCGCATTGCCTGAACAGACCTGTATTTGAACAACGAACAGCGAGTTTTATATGAGACCATGTTCGTTGGCATATTGCTAGTATGCTAGTATGATAACAGCATTGCTGCAAAAATGGCGTTGAAGCATTTAAGCATCCTCTATGTTCACTATAGAAATGCTTTCTGTGATTTGGGTTTATTGGGGAACTAAATCAGTGGTCAATGAATTTCATCGATAAACTTCAATTTTACTTTATGTAGAACTCTCCATGCCAGTGGTGGCGCACCTATGACTCGTGGGTCAGACACTGACCCACACAGGCTTTTTAAATGACCTACGCGTTGATTTTGATAGACTTATTTTTTATATCATAAATAAGAGAATAGATAAATAAAAATATTAAAAATATATAAGTATATATATCTAATGTCAAATGTATAAAAATAAAACAAGTCTAAATGTGCGATGCAGGCATCGGGGCATGTGCTTGGTGTCATTCCATGGTATAAATAATAAATTAATAAATTCCTATTACAAATAAAAACAATAATATACTAAATTATACTGTAAAAATATAAAATAGATATAAAATAATTTATATTTTTAATTTAAATAATATCTATGGAAGCCCCTAGTGGTCGTTTTTTGGCATACAGTCACAGAACTGTCCATTTCGATTTTATGTAGTAGATATTTCCATGCGAACATTGGCTAGCTGATTTTCTAACATATCACTACACCTGTGTATGACTCGTTACAGTAAGTCATAAAGTTGACGCGCATACATATCTTTGCATCCTAGAACGAGGAAATGTGCTAGCTCAAAGATGTACCAGTGCTTAACTAAACGGTAGCCTTGTCGTACGTGTNCACTACCCTCAGGATACGCTCCAGCATACGAAAATTTTCAGGATACAACAAGAAATTTGAATGTGATTTTGATTAACGGTACGAATAAAAAGTCACCATACGACGTTACGTGAGTTCGCAGCGCCATTTTTATTCACTTCTCTTCATTGGTTTCAGTTTACGCGTTTGCTTCGTCCTGGAAGGATCTCGCTCGATAAAAAGAATTTTGAGGTATTATCAGAAAAAGACTGATTTTATTGAAAAGAAACATTTAGAAAATGTTCACACTGACCATATTGCTGCTCAGAGTAATGACATTTGCCTGTCATTTTAGAAACATTTTAAAAAGTAGGCAAAGCCAAACCAATTTAGATAGATATTTTACCAAGCGACCTCTATCCAGTGAAAGTGCTGGTGAAAATGAAAGAAAGAAAGCAAAAAGCCGTGAATAAAAACTTAATATATATATATATATATTTATATATATAAAACAACACTAATTTTATAAAATGTTTTCTAAATTAGTTTTAAGTTATTTTTACATTATGTTATGTAAGTTAAGTTTTAGTATCATTTCTCTTCTCCCTCTCTTCTGCCACTAGTTTACACTTGCACTTTCGTCTATCATCAAAGATAAAGTGCAAATAAAACTACATTTTTTAATCAATTATTATTTTATTATGGTTATTTATACATTTACAACTACAAAACGGATTTTTCAGTGTTTTCCTTACTAATGTTATTTTTCGTGTTGGAACAAATTATTTGTTTTTACATGTAATCATATGGGGAAAAATGCTACACCTTACGACATTTTCATGATGCAATCTCAGTTTCGGAACGGATTAATTTCGTATCCTGAGGTAATATTGTACATGGCGCAAGTCGTCATATGTCGTAATTTTATATTAAAACTAACATTTTAAATATAATTTGTTTTATCTACATTTATTAATATATACATATATATATTGTTTCTTCAAAATAAAGATATAATTTCGGACGTTACGATAGCCAGGATTATTTTTTCAAAAATAGAAAATTTTCGTTATGCATGGACAAAAATTCAACCCCGGGCGACACGCAACGTTGAAAAAATTTCGAAATTGGATATGGTTAATTTTACCGAAAATGGATCGTGTCATCGTGGACTACCTCGTGGTCGTGGCCGGCAAAGTCACGTACAGACAATGTAAACAGAAATTTTGAAAATGTTGCATTCTAATCTCGACTCGAATCTTATTTTATTCCAAAAAAGAACGTTACAGCGGCTAGTTTGCAAGTTGCTTATTGCATTGCTCGCCACGGGAAACCTCTTTTAAAAGGAGAGTTTGTAAAACATGCGTTTTTAGAATGTGGACCTACAGTAGAGCATCGATTATCCGACTCAATTGCGGACTGGGGTTGGTCGGATAACTGAAAAGTCGGATAACCGAAAAATATGAAATTATACATTATTACTATAGTATATTATTATATCCCATGTAACTAGTATATTAGTATATCACTATTAACCTACTTCGCGTTGAATTTTCATCGATGTTAAGCCTAACAAAAATTTTTTAAAATAATAATCGTCGCTATTGTATCGTCAAAAAGTAAAAAATTAAACCTCGTTTAAATACTGGCTCCCTTTCATGGTCGAGCCAGTGTTGTTAGCTAAAACACGTAAAAATAATATTAAAGTAGCCAATACATAGCGAAATGTTGTTGTGCCACATCACTAGCAAACATTTGAATTTGTCGACTAGAACGCAGTCGGTTAACCGATGTGACAATTGATCAGGAATCGGAAAATCGATGCTCTACTGTACTTTGTTTGCAGATTTTAAAGAATAAGACTTGAGTATAAAGTGAATAGATGAGTTACCAATAAGTCGCAATACAATTAAAGATCGAGCAATAGAATTAAAAATAAATATTATTTCGCAAATACATAACGACTTAACTTATGACGAAATGTATTCAATTACTTTAAATAAGAGTAATGATGTAAATGGTTATGCACAATTAACTCCTTGATTCTCGATCAATTTTTAATTAATTATAATTAAACATAAAAAATACTTAAAAATGAAAAAATGAAAGAAATGTGTTAATTTTGAAGAAAAAGCTTCAAAGTTTAACTTCCTTTGTCTTGCCTTTCTGTGAAATTTGACACTGATGAGTCATGGTGTTTACAGCTGAATGACCTTGAAAGCATCTGGTGTCGGATTTCCAGGGGCAATCTCATAGACGTCTCAGGAGGACAAGGGTTTAAAGTAGGGTGAATATGAGCTGGCGGTATATTTTTAAATATTTAAAAAAAATTAAAACTTTAATCGCGATTTCCGACCCTCTCCGATTTAACTAAACTTATATATAATAAAATATATTAATTAAAAAAAATTAAAAAACTATTGGAGGTCGTTTTTGACATCAGAAAGTAGCTTTAAATAACTTTACCGAAGTCAAATCTGTGCACTACAACTTTACAACAATTAATTACATTTGATTTAAAAAACCACATTAAAAAACAATTAAGCGTTAATCGCGCGTCATTAAAGGTTGATTAAAACCGCGATAAATTTTTTGCGCGGGTAAAAATGTTTGAAAAAATTTGGAGACTTAAACATCATTCCAAAAATCAAAAAAAAAATTCAAAAGTGGCCTTAAGGACCGAGTTATTCGTAACGCTGTGTAATCTTGACGAGATAACTCGTCAATGGGAATGAACGTGTTCAGTTTTTGCTCGATATAACTCAGGCAATATAATGAAAAAAAGATAATAAAACTAATATCGTTGAAAGAAAAGTGTATCAGTCGATATTTTTAAATAATATGTTATTGCATGTATAAAAATGGATATTGACGTACAGAAATTAGTTGATGTAACAACAAACGGTGCATGCAATATGCTGTGAAAAACATTGTTTTATTCATTATCTAATGCCAAATATTACACATTCTCTGATTGAATTTCGTTGTATAACACACCAGCAAGTTCTATGTTCGAAGCAAGGTTTAAAAACATTTTCCAATGTAATGCCAGTTGTAATAAAAGTCATAAACTTTATAAACTCAAGAGTTCTTAATACACGACAATTTTCACAATTATTACAGGAAACTGAGTGCGAGTATTCAGGGATTTTGATATACCACAGTGTTCGATGGCGCATTTGCGGTTAAGTTCTTAATCGGTTTGTCATTTCATTAGTCGAAATTAAGTTATTTTTGAATAAAAAAGAAAATAGTTTTGACAAATTTTCAAATATAGATTAATTAAATGATTTAATGTTCTTATGCGATATCACTTAGCATTTTCATGAACAGAATAAAAAAGTTCAAGGTAATGGACAAACTGTTTGAAAATATTAAAATATTTATGACGATACTTGACATCTTTACTAAGGATTTGAAAATAAAAACCATTAAATATTTTTTTCAATTACAAAATCATTTCAAAACAATAATTTTTGAAAATATGCTTGACATTCAAGAAAATGCAATT